>NC_091746.1:33168264-33308264 GCF_043380555.1 Nothobranchius furzeri
ACCGCCGGCTGCAGCAAAACCTCCCACATTACAAATTGATAAATTAATATAATCCAAAACAAAAACAAAAATTATTTTTTTGTATATAAAGCTGTTTTACGGTATACATCCCAGCAGATGTGGAACAGGACCATCCAGCTTCAAAAGCTTCACCAGTTAGTCCCACTTTCACTTTTACTTACCTCATGGACACAGCTGAAGAGCTCCCAGTCGAACACCACCAGCTGATTGGCTACTTCCTCTGCTGACATGTCATGCAGTTTACTGTCACCTGGTGTCCAGTGGATTTCCTCAGGAAGAGGAAGCTGAGGGAGCATTTAGTGACATTGTCAAAACTAAGTTTGTGTGCTAAAGATAACTATTCTCTAGGCCTGCAAGGATGATTCAGGATTTATCAGCTCTGATGTGTCATTTTAAAGAAATTTTTCAGCTATTTTGAAGTGAGTTTTTGTGTAAAACTACCATTTAGCTGCTGGATGTTAATTTCCATGTAAATAATCAGAGTTCCAACAAAGAAATAACACAATATTCCACATAAATAACTGTGCAATGTTTAAAGTGACAGTGTGTATTTTCCCTGGCAATAGGGGGCACTACACCTAAATCAGTGTAAGCAAGCATTATTTTTGTGTTCAAATAAGACTTTACCAACAGATGGCCATTAGGGTAAAAAATCCCTGGGAGTGCAACTTCTAGTAAAATAACAAGAACATCAGATTCCCTTTCATCACTGGCAACAAGTGAAGAGGTAAATGTGTAAAACAACAATGTTTATTAATGCTGAAAGTTTTATAAGCATTTGTTACAAATCAGTAAATGTATTTTGTCCTCACAGACTTCCGTAAAAGGAAACATGGCATTTAATATGGCGTCGCCCAGAGACTTAGACCCGCTCCATGTATTTTAGATCCGATTTTCATGATTATATGATATGAAACTGCCAATATTTTTCTACAACTGGGAATCTTTTAATTCATTTATTACAACATTTCTATGGATATTTTCAGAGATTAATGGTGAAAACTACACATTGTCTCTTTAAAGGACATTAGTGCACAGGCTTCTACAGTTATGTCACACGAACTGCTGGTAGATTTGGAGACAGGAGACCTTTAAAGATGACAGGAACTCATTCTTGGGCGTTTCTCAATGCCAAGGAACCTTGCCTTGATGTCTTGGCCCTGCCCAGGTTGCCTAGGAGATACGTCATCGGGAGCCGCCAAGAAGTGTTCCAATCGGTTCCAATGTTCATGTTCTACAGAGGCGTGTGTTCTCTGTTTGTTAGCCGTTTAGCTAGCTGAGCAAGGATACATGGGAGGTGTTTTGTAGCCTAGCCTTGGTCAAAAATTACCCACAATACACTGCGGTATTTTCAAAAAGACGGCGGATCAGAAGCCAGCAGCTACTTCGGGGACAATTTTCAAGTTTAAAAGTAAGTCAGCTAATTTTAAATGTTTTTTTTTTTTAGATTCAAAGAAGTTATCTACTGTTGGTTAGTTGCTTAGTAGTTGCAGCTTCGGTGGCTAGTGGGTAGTAACTCGCTTGTATTTTTAACTTAATAAACACATACACACAATTTAAAAAGTAAAAGGATTAAAACTAATACGTATAAGATATAACGTGCTCTCCCGTGTCACGTGACGTTACGTGACCGCCGTAGAAGCCGCGGTCACGTGATGCAAGTCTGTTCCATTTAACCGTTTTCTTTGACCAAGGAAGGACAGCGTCCTTGTAAGCAAGGCGCCTTGACATTGAGAAACACCCCTTGTTAAGGTTGTAGTTCTGGCTAGCCATTAGCTCAGACTAGACACGTGTTAGCTTAGCATAAGCATTAACTCAATTAGTTCAGGCTAAGCGTTAGTTCAGCCAAATCATCAACAGCTGAGCAATTAGCTCAGACAAACATTTTGCATAACAAACCTAAGTGACCTAAACTCTATTTCTCTAAACAGAGGCCATTCAGAAAACCAACGGGTCAGATGGGAATTATTCATACTTTGGACTCAAACACATGTCAGAATGATGAGTTGGCCCTTCAAGCAAAGCTAAAAGTTTTTGAGATGATGTTCTGATGTTGGAAAATGGACTTCTCCTGGACTTAGTTGTTCTCTGTGGTTCTAGTGTGAACATGTGACACTGAATTCTGTTCAGGGGTGTACTAAGTGGAAGGTCCCTTTATAACAATCAGTGATTACCAATGAGTCCAGTTCTGATGGCTCGCAGGCAAAAAGGTGAGTGTTGACCCCCAGAGTGGTGAAGACGGCCTCATCGCTGGGACGGAACACTGCTTTCTCTGGAAACACCACACTATCAGTCACACACACACACACACTCACACATGCAACAGACTCATTATAGTGAGGTACTAACCTCCGGCTGAAGTGACAGCCACCAAGATCAGGTTTCCAGGAAGGACTGGTTGGTCTTCGCTATACTGGAGCTTCTCTCGAACCAGAGCCAGAATCTCTCCAACCCGGCAGGAGAGACGGCTCCGAATGGTGACGTAGGAGTGGTCAGGGGTGTACACCCTGCAGAAAACTTTGAACACACACAAACACACAAGTGTGGTTACGTTATGCCTCCATCTAGGGGAGAAATGTGAAACTGCAGTTTCTCAATGAGGAACCTCTCAAAATGTTGTGGTAGTTGTGTTAATTTTGTTATAGATATGTGTGGGGGTTTTTGCTTTGATTGTTGTTTGTCATTGTGGTCAAATTGGTGCGCTGGTGCTTTAGCGCTGTGTGTGTTGTAGAGGCCGGTGATGGTGTGTGCAATTGTGTTGTCATACTCTCATCAGAGCCCCTGAAGGCCTCTCTGGGCTGCAGACAAGCGTCAATCCTTCGGAAGTGTCTGAAGAGAGGGCGGACCTGCTTCTTCCTGCTCTCCTTCTCTTCATCAGATCTAAACAAACACACACACACAAACTAAACACACATGCTACGATCCTCAGATGATTGGGTCTGTTGTGGGTCTTACGGGCATTGTAGGATCTCAGTCCATCTCTGCAGCTTCAGAACGTCTTCAACCAGCTCTGGATACTGAGTCAGGTCCTGAACCGCATACACATACAACTCCTACAAACACACACACACACACACACACACACAAGGATGAGGAAGATAGAGAGGCTGATCTGAGTGAGAGGAAGGTTTACCTCTGAGAGAGAAATCTGCCCCCTTGTTAGGATGATTTTAGCTCACACACACACACACACACACACACACACACACACACACACACACACACACACACACACACACACACACACACACACACACACACACACACACACTTTATGGTGTGAGTGTGTTGTGAGTCTGTGCCGTTACCTTAGCAAAGCCATTGCTGCGCTCTCCTTCCTCCTGCAGCAGCTCTCTGTAGGTATCCAGGTACCTGAACGCCACATTCAGCACTGCTTGTTTCCTCTCCACAGAGCTCATTTCCACCTCTGTCTCTCCATCCCTCTCTCTACCTCCCCCTTTCCACTCCTGTGCTGTCCCCACTTCCTTTCCTCCCCCCTTTCCCTCTAGAGTGAATCTGGATTTTTCAGTTAAAGAGGAAACCACCGGAGACCAGGACAACTTGAAATTTCACTGATAACCATGTTAGAATGTCAACTCTCTCTCACACACACATCAGATGATTAAAGATTTTTTTATCTATACTTTCTGTGGGAAAGCCCTGTGCTGGGTATTTAAACTACAACTCCCAAAATGCCCTGAGGTCTTCATCCATCCATCCATCCATCCATCCATCCATCCATCCATTTACTGAACCCTCTTATCCATGCAGGGTCGCTGTGGGACCTATCTCTAGTAGTCTTCAGGGAAGCTGGCGGGGTACACCCCGAGTTTCTAGAGGGCGCTATATCAAATACAACCCATTTACCATTACCATTTATTTGGTTTGACCCCAATCTCCCAGTCCCAGGGCAGACACCAATACCACCAGGCCACTGAGCTGGTTTCTGGCACTAACATTGAAAGGACCTATGGGGCCAAATCCAAAGCACACCTTCGTGAGTCTGACCGCTCCTCCCTGCTTCTGTGTTCGGTGTACATTTATCCTAAAGGCAACATGTTTTATTAAACAGTTAGTCTTGTGTTGTGAAGTTGTTGGTAGTTTCTTGTTTCCATTTTTTTGAAACACAAACACAAATGAGAGGTGGGGCACTGACAGCTCTGGCAGCTACAGTGGTGTTAGCTAGCAGACAGGAAAAGGGAAAACACGACCCACATATACACTACAACAGGCTGCATGTTGCCAAACTAAGGCCTATCCACCTGGCACAATCAGATAAAACACACTCAGGCGTAGCGGCGTTCTGAGGCCAGAACAACAGACTGGTTGTGTGAGTGTGGGTGAAGGATACTGCTGCAGCAAGACCTGCTGGAGCCTGTCGACTGTCAGGAAGATGGGATGTGTCAACAAGAAGTCATCCAGCAGCGTCTCTGCACAAAAACACACAGAAGTTAAATGTTCAGAGTGTCCCTGAACACACCATCAAACTCAACCAACCAGCTGGGGCCAGGAGACTCCACCTGGTTTAGGTTGCAAACAAGCTCTCACACACACGCACACACACACACGTACACACACACACACACGCACACACGCACACACACACACACACACACACACACACACACACACACACGCGCACACACACACACACACATTTTTAAGATGAAAACATTCATCAGGAGCTCAGGTATATATATATATATATATATATATATATATATATATATATATATATATATATATATAAAGGCTTTTACAGACCCTGGTAAATCTATCGAGTAAATGCAGGATTCAGCTGAGTTTGGATGTCTTTTCTACACAACTGAATCATGGATGACTCTGTCCCTCTGTGTTCAGCAGTGAAAAGATTCTTGTTTCAGAGCCGGGCCTGAGTGGTATTCATGTGCTTCAGTGGAGGTGGTAAGCCCAGTGCTGATTATATGTTCAAACGGTGACACGCAGCTGACGGAGACTCAAACCTGTGGTATTCACTAAAATATACTGTTCTGTGTGTGTGTGTGTGTGTGTGTGTGTGTGTGTGTGTGTGTGTGTGTGTGTGTGTGTGTGTGTGTGTGTGTGTGTGTGTGTGTGTGTGTGTGTGTGTGTGTTCGCACATGAAGCATGCTGCAGTGGGTGTGTCCTGTTCAGGCCCGCCTCTCTGCAGGCAACCGCCTGCACGGTTACCATGGAAACAACCAGTTGAAATGTGAGAGAGACGAAGAAGAAATCTTCGTTCTTTTGCAGCATTGAGGACAAGCTGAAGTCCAGACCAGATGTCCATACGGGACAGACATCTCTGGACAGTGAGAAATGCCATGGTTCAGCTTCTAAACCTAAAAACGAAGCTGACACAATAAGTGACTGACTGAAAGAGAAACCAGACAGAAACATTTCCAGAGCCTGCAGTCCCACAGAGTGGAACACCGTGAGGTTTAGTTCATGAACACCAGGAATTAAATTTAAAATAAACATAAACTCAGCTTTAGACCAGTACCTGAAGCCCCTTCTGAACAAGATCCAAGCTCCAGCTCTGATACAAGACAGCCATTAGGTCTAAAACTATTCCTCAAATACCAGATCTGACCCAGGCAGAAAGTCCAGGACCAGCAAGGATAGTTTTAAGCACTTTTTTTTATCTTTTAAGAGATGCTATAAATAAATGTTTTCTTACCTTTAGATCCTCTAAAGCAGGGGTGTCAAACTCATTTTAGCTCAGGGGCCACATTGATGAAAATCTAGTCCCAAGTGGGCCAGACGGGTAAATAAAAAAAAAACTTAGATTGTTTTCATTGTTTTAATAAAATCAATATAAAACAAGGCTGGAGCCTGAGGACAATATATCCAAAATAGTACAAGTACAACACCTGAAGTGTACTTGAAAATTTGAAGAAAAAAAAATTAATAAATAAAAAAACATTCCTTAGTGATTCAAAGTGCTTACAGATCACATGGCTAGATCAGTTTCATGCAGCACTTAAAGCCGGGATGTCCAATCCTGGTCCTCGAGGGCCGGTATCCAGCACGTTTTTGTTTTAACCTGCTTCAACACACCTGATTTCAATCAGCAGGTGATTAATAGGCTTCTGCAGAGCCTGATGAGCTGCTGCACAGGTGATTCAACCAGCTAATCAAGCGTGTTGAAGCAGAAAAACCACAAAACCTGCTGGTTACCGGCCCTCCAGGACCAGGATTGGACACCCCTGACTTAAAGTATATTTGACTCATTTTACTTTACATCTTTTAGCTTTCACCAGCGCATCAATATCAGAAGTCACATCCTGAGTGGCGGCCAACTTCAGGATGTGATTCAAGTTCTTGTGTGAGCCTTGAGCGCAGCTTTGTTTTATTTATACTCATTACAGAGGAAACTTGCTCACAAAGATAAGTTTATTTTCACTCTACATTGTAAAGTATGAAAATAAAGTTTACACAACCATCTAGCGGGCCGGAGTTAACCTGTTTGCGGGCCGCATCCGGCCCGCGGGCCGCATATTTGATACCCCTGCTCTAAAGGATTAGTCTATCCAAACAAACAGAGGTCAAAGTCATACAGTCAAAGCATGTTTCTAGAGGATCCTACAGAACTACAGAGAAGAACGCTGAAATCATCTGAGAAAAAACAACTGGTACATGACCATTGGCCCACCGGAAGCACTACATGAAAAACAGTCATGTATTCACATGTAGACAGGGCAGCAGAAGCTCAGGAGGTGCAGCAGGGTGTCCAGTAATCAGAAGGTTGCAGGTTCGATCACGGTTCCAGACAGAGAATTCTGTTGTTGTGTCCTTGGGCAAGACACATAACCCGCCTCGCCTGCTGGTGGTGGTCAGAGGGACCAGTGGAGCCTGTGCTCGGTAGCCTCTCCTTTGTCAGTGTGTCCCAGGGCAGCTGTGGCTACATCGTAGCTCATCACCACCCGGGTGTGAATGGATGAATGATACATTTTAGTGTGAAATGATTTGGAGTCCTCTGACACTGAAAGGCGCTACAAGTGGGGGTCATTTATCATTTTAGATTCCAAGAACCTCAAAGAGCTACAGTAATCACAAAACTGTGACCTGAAACTTTTTCACACACAGAGGCGAGACACACCTGAGTTCTGTGGATGTATCGATTCATGTCAGTTGTTTTGGGGACAAGCAGACATCTGGATCTACGATCCAAAACAAGAATGATCATGAAGACTGTTCTCAGTTTCAGTGAAGGAGATCAAAGTCCATGGAGACCTGCAGTTGACGGTGACCTGCAGCTGACGGTGACCCGCAGCTGACGGTGACATACAGCGGATAGTGACCTGCAGGTGATGGTGACCTGCAGCTGATGTTGACCTACAGCTGACAGTGACTCGCAGCTGATGGTGACCTGCAGCTGATGGTGACCTGCAGCTGATGGTGACCTGCAGCTGATGGTGGCCTGCAGCTGATGGTGGCCTGCAGCTGATGGTGACCTACAGCTGATGGTGACCTGCAGGTGATGGTGACCTGCAGCTAATGGTGACCTGCAGTTGACGGGGACCTGCAGCTGATGGCGACCTGCAGCTGATGTTGACCTACAGCTAATGGTGACCTGCAGCTAATGGTGACCTACAGCTGACAGTGACTCGCAGCTGATGGTGACCTGCAGCTGATGGTGGCCTGCAGCTGATGGTGACCTGCAGCTGATGGTGGCCTGCAGCTGATGGTGACCTACAGCTGATGGTGACCTGCAGGTGATGGTGACCTGCAGCTAATGGTGACCTGCAGTTGACGGGGACCTGCAGCTGATGGCGACCTGCAGCTGATGTTGACCTACAGCTAATGGTGACCTGCAGCTAATGGTGACCTGCAGTTGACGGGAACCTGCAGCTGATGGTGACCTGCAGCAGATGGCGACCTGCAGTTGATGGTGACCTACAGCTGATAGTGACCTGCAGGTAATGGTTACCTGCAGCTGATGGTGACCTGCAGCTGATGGTGACCTGCAGCTGATGGTGACCCGCAGCTGATGGTGACCTACAGCTGATGTTGACCTACAGCTGACGGTGACCGGCAGCTGATGAGGCAGATGTTGAAATTCTGAAGAGACCAATGCTCTCATTAAGAAGTTCCATGGTCCCTTCAGCAGGACAGGGTTGAGTCTTTTTGTGCTCAAACAGCGTGGCCTCCAACAGAGCATGAACTAGACCGACCAGCGAACTGGACTTTGTGTACTGAACTGACCCTGATGCAGTCCAGTTGTCTCCCACTGAACGTTTGAGGCTTCATTAGAATCAGACAAGAGTGTTGAGCTGCTGAAATGCAGTCCGTCCAAACGACAAGTCAGTCACAATGACAAATGGGTCACACTGACAAGTCATTATAAACAATGAGTGGGTCATAAAGATGAATCAGTCCAAAGAGAAAGTCAATCATGATGACGAGATAGTCCAACGGAGTTGGACTAAGCAGAAATGTCCGTTCAACAAGATGGTCGGAGCAACGACTTGGTCCAAAAGAGAAGGTCCACATGATGAGTGGACTCCAATGACAAGTTAATCACCCAGATGACAAACTGGTGTAGATGAGGGGGCCTAATCCTGGTCCTGGAGGGACACTCTCCTGCATGATTTAATTGTTTACCTTCTTCAACACACCTGGTTTTAACAAGCAGGTGACTAGTGTCCCTCCAAGGCCAGGATTGGACATCACTGGTCCAGACAATGAGTTGGTCCAAAGTCTGTCCATGCCAGCCAGCTGGATTCATTTGTCAGTGCAAATTTGGCACCGTTCCAAACAACAAAGTGTTCTGTTCCCAAGGCTGAAGATTAAAACCCTGAGTCTTCTCAGGGAGACGCTTTTAGGTTCTGCCTTCTATTGCATCCTCTCCTTTCTCTGCCCCCCCCATCTCCCTCTGCCTCTTACCTTTGAGAGCTGGTTGCTATGACAACAGGTGCTAAAGAGCCTCTTATCTTTCGACAAAACATGTATGTTGATGATGATAAAACTTCATCACTGATGTTCTCAAAACCGGAAGCTGCAGCGCTGACAGGTCAACAAAGTGTGTGTGTGTGCGCATGCGTGCGTGTGTGTGTGTGTGTGTGTGTGCGTGTGTGTGTGTGTGTGCGTGTGTGTGTGTGTGTGCGTGTGTGTGAGCGTGCGCATGAGCTAAAAACATCCAAATGAGTGGGCAGATTTCTCTCACAGAAGAAAACCTTCCTCCTACTCTCTGACCAGCCACTCTCTCTATTTCTTCATCCTCAATAGAATGCAGCTTAGAAAAATGATTTCAGGCATCAGAAACATAATTTAGATGTGTTGTTTTAATCAGAGTGTTGGTTTGGCCTGGTCTGACCTGAAACACTTCAACATTTAAAAAAACAGCGTCTGTTTTTTAGGATTGGACAGGTTTAAGCTATCAGACAGAGGGCTGTGAAATACTTCAGTATCCAGAGAAGTTCATGGTGGACTCAGTGAGTCCTGACACTGAACATTATGGGTAAACAATGTCCACTTTGGTCCAGAGGATAGATGGTTTATTCAGATGAAACCTTTAACCTGCTAGCCGAGGCCAGAAGAGTCAGAGACGGTGTAGGAACCGGAACTGCTCGGGCTGCCAGTCCGGCTCGGGGTCCTGGGCCAGCTGATGATGTCACACTAGATGATAACCCTGAAAGTAGAACTTATAGAACTTATGATACCACGTTCGTAAAATTTACGTTAGCACGCTGTCTCTGAGGATTTTGATTGGTCCAAACAAATGTGCGGTTGCAGTCCCCGCAGTGTAAGTCCTGTAGTCTAAAAACAAAGACTTTTAAGGGCAAACTATGTTTATATTGCCAAAGGAAACAGATTTTGATGAAATGGGGCAAAAAATTAAAAAAAACTTTGTTGAACAAATAGCAAGCAACAGTTTTAATGAATGTATACATTTATTTACATTTGAACTTACG
Organism: Nothobranchius furzeri; assembly: GCF_043380555.1. Classification (NCBI taxonomy): domain Eukaryota; kingdom Metazoa; phylum Chordata; class Actinopteri; order Cyprinodontiformes; family Nothobranchiidae; genus Nothobranchius; species Nothobranchius furzeri. The sequence goes on from NC_091746.1 coordinate 33,178,197, forward strand.
AAATATACAGAGGAATCCCAAATTTATACAAACGGACATTTCTGCTAATAATGCAAATTAATTTAAAAAATGTCAAGTTTAAGACCTGCTGGGCTTTTTGACAGTCTGATGTTGGTTTTATGTAGTTTAACATTGTTTAAAAAACGAAGACAGCATGGTGTTTTATTGCCAAATTACAGTTATAAAGAAAAAATGCAGGCCCTAAAACACAAGAATGTATAACAAAACTGCTGAACTCTTTCCAAAACGTGTAAAAGCCGAGTGGCTTTGCCGTTGTGTGACATCATTGGCAGGCACAGGACCCCGAGCCGATCTGGTACCGACACCAGCACCGGTGTTTTGACTATCCGTGCTTCCTCGTCTAATTATCCTACCACAGCGTGTTACAACAGTTTCACTCTTGTTTACAGTATAGTAACATGCTTATTAAGCACAGTTTATTTTAAATAGGTGATAATACATAAAACAGTGTTTGTGGTGAATTATTTATCAAAAAGACCGTGTTTGTCATGATTTCATGAATGATGGTAAACAATGGGAGAAATTTCTTGTTTACAGTATAATAACGATATTCTATAAGCCATTTAAAAGCTAACTGTCAGTTAAACATACAACAAGCAGTAATATAAAAACTTCCAGAGGTAACGTGTCTCTTCAGGTGCACAGCCCATGATGTAGTAGTCAGTTTACGCATTTCTCTAAAGCACCTCATATCAATGGGTAGCACGGATGGTCGGAACACCGGCACCTATTAGGGAGCTCTGAGGTCCTTTTCCTGAGCTGAACTCTGGGTGAGACTGCTGGGATGACCACACCTGGGAAGACTGCCAGCTGTCTGAATGTTTGTAAATAATCTTTATGCAGATTTATGGACTCCAGATAGTTTGTAGGTTACCTTTCAGCCCTCTCAGGCTGATGTGGAATAAATGTTGCGTCTCTGTGGTCACTGTTGGGGTCTTGTGTTAACACCATTGACTGTTTCTACACTGCCCGGCCAAAAAAGCATTGCCACTTGGATTTGAACTAATTCCTTTATTTGGTTCTTTTCTGCACAGAGCATAATAAAGATTTGTTTTGACCTTTTTGCTGTGTGCAGCAAAGAACCAAATAATGAAATTTGATAAACAACATAGAACAAATGTCCCAAAGATGGATTTTACGAAGCAAATATGTACAAGCCTCCTATTGGATGATTACTGCAGCTGGCAGCAAGTTATTTAAACCACCTGGTGCATTGAGTTGCTTCTCATATCCTAAACAACCACGTGGAAAGACACATCTGGTGGTCATGGAAAAGATGTTAGTCTGTTTGAAAAGGGTCAGATCATTGACATCAAGCAGAGAAAACATCTAAGGAGATTGTAGAACCAACTACAGTTGTGTTGAGAACTGTAACGCTTTATTAAAAACTGGAAGGACGGTGGGGACCCATCATCTTTGAGGAAGAAATGTGGCCGGAAAAAATCCTTAATGTTCGTGATCGGCTATCACTAAAACGTTTGGTTAAATTAAAAAAAAAATTTTTTTAAACAGTAGAACTCTGAGCTACGACTAATCGTGAAAGTAAGAACATTTCCACACGCACAATGAGAAGGGAAATCAAGGGACTGGGACTGAACAGCTGTGTAGCCATAAGAAAACCACTAAGGACTTTCTATGTGTCTATCGGTCATCATGTTTTGTCACTTACGAATTCACTTCACTTTTGGCAGGCGGCGTTTCTTCTTGATTGCCACAGACCAGTGTGCTCCAATGCATCAAACTGACTGAATTTCTGCTTTCATAGCAGGTGATGATCAGGTGCACTGCAAACAGGTGTATTTCCCCATAAGATAAAAATAGCTAAAGTTATACCTATATTTAAATCTGGCAATAAACAGCAACTTTCAAATTATAGGCCAGTCTCATTACTACCACAATTTTCCAAAATATTAGAAAAATTATTCCTTATAAGGCTGGAAAACTTTATTACAAAACACAACATATTGTGTGAACAACAATATGGATTTTGGAGAACAAGGACAGCAACACATTCACTCATCGACTTTACATAGAAGATAGTAACAGCAATAGAAAAAAAAAATATTCGATAGGAGTTTTTCTTGACTTAAAAAAAGCGTTTGATACCGTGGATCATAACTTGTTACTGAAGAAACTAAATAGTTATGGAATTAGAGGCGTTGCAAATCTATGGATAAAGAGTTATGTGGAAAATAGGGAACAGTATGTGCAAATGCAGGAAGTTTAATCCCATACACAGAGAATCAAGTGAGGAGTTCCCCAGGGGTCAGTGTTGGGGCCCTTTTTGTTTATCTTGTATATAAATAATTTAAGGGAGGCATGCACGGAGCTTAAACCCATTTGTTTGCAGACGATGCTACCTTAGTTTGTTGTGGGGAGAATTTGAATCAGATTCTGGACACTGTACATAAGGAGCTCTCAATATTGAAGACCTGGTTTGATGATAATAAACTCACATTAAATTTGCCAAAAACAAAGTTTATTATTTTTGGAAATAAACACAATGATCTGAATGCTAAACTCAGGGTAAATAATATTGAAATTGAAAGGGTAACATCAATCAAGTTTCTTGGAGTGATAATAGACGATAAATTAAATTGGAAATCACATATAACTTACATTAAGACAAAAATATCGAAATCAATAGCGATGTTGTATAGAGTTAAAAGGGTTATCAATACGTCTTCTCTGCTATCCCTATATTCTTCTTTTATTGTCCCTTACTTAATATATGGCGTAGAAGTATGGGGCACTACATACAAAACCAACTTAGAACCTCTGTGTACTGTACAAAAAAAAGCAATACGAATAGTGGCTAATGCAGAATATAGACAACATACTCATTCACTGTTCTGATCTTGTTAACTATAGAATAGCACAACTTATGTTTAAAATACTTAACCAGGAAGCCCCTTACAGTGTCCAGAAGTTGTTTCAACTAAGGGATGGAAATTATACTTTACATGGAACATTTATTTATAAGACACCTTTGATTAGAACCAACAGGAAATAACACTGTATTACATCCAGAGGAGTACAAACATGGAATAACTTGAGTGAAGCAATCAAGAAATTTAAAATAATTAGTAAATTTAAAACTCTCTTGAAGATGGAAATGTTAAATGCATATGGTATGAACACATAGTGGCAATATCTTGCTGACATCAAATGAGTGCTAGAATTTTAATTGAATATTAATTGACTCAATTTTTTTCTGTGGTATGTATGGTTTGATTTGACTAATTGTTTTCTTTTTTTTCTGATGATTTTCTGATAAAAGGCAGGTTTATGAGAATGCATTATTGTAATCTAATCATCATGGGATCCTTAAATAAGCTGTTTCAGCTTCTTGGAGTCCCTTTCATAGATCTAATTTATGTAGTAGAGTGATATTGTGTATATTGTGTACAGGAATGTTATGAAAATGGGCTGTGAATAAAGAAAAGAAAGAAAGAAAAGAAAAAGAAAGAAAGGTAATAAAATTATCTGATCTGAGCTCCTGGCTGATCCTGAACCTCTGGAAACTGAGGATCGACTCAGTTTTTCACTAATTCTGGGTTTTAGTTCCGATTTCAAAGGATAAATATTTATGAAAGTGTGTTGGTATTGTGATGCTTATCAGACAGACAGCAGCAAACCCACCACAGGATGGTTTTCATCCTGTTTTCTGGACAATGAAAACAACTTGAGTAAATTCAGAGCTCCAGAATAAAAGCTTTGCCAGATCTTATCTTCCACAATTGTGTGACAAAAGGTGTCACAAACAAATCACATGATGTCACAAAAGATTTACTTTCCCCTAGTGTGAACAATTAGGTAGAATCAATAGATATCAAGAAAAGCTGAATGCTGTTCTCATAGATGCTGCTGCCTGCAGTCACACAGTATCCCAGATGCTTCACACTCAGCGAACCTCTGCAGCTAAGGCTAAAGACTGTACCTCAATGGAGCTAAGAGGACCGCACCACCCACAAAAGGCAAATATGAGATGCTCCTTTCACCAAACTCAGTTCCCCACCAACATCCGGGCCTGCCATCAGTAAATTGTGGCTACAGCTAGCAAAACCCCCTGAAAATTTGTGAAAAGGAAGAACGTCCATTTGGACCCAATATGCCCCAATGCCCTCAGAATGTGGTCAAAGTTATGTCAGAGTAGGGAGTGGAAACCCTTTCTGACCCTCACTACAGCTTTGGGTCTACTAGGTATTTACAGCATCTTCCCGTGCCATCTGATCCATCTTAACACGAGGTGGTGATCAGGTAACATTGCCGCTTCTTTGTTCACAAGTGTCCAAAACACTCAGCTAAAGGTAGAATGACACGGCAACTACGTTGCACATCAAGCTGTGGCTCAGGATGTTCTGGTACAGATTAGCATCGTTAAGTTCAAATATGGTGCTTGTTTCAGCCAAACTGCAACAGAAGTCCAAAATCAAAAGCCCACTCAGGTTCAGACAGGTGGGTCACTCCTCCCTGTCATTTTTGGAGATCATGCTTTTACAGCTCCTGTGAGTGTTTAAGTCCCTAAGCAGGATAATAGAGTCCCAATCTATTATCCCGGGTCCTCCAAACAGGATGGCTACTCCGAGCTGAGATCTAGCGCAACAGCCAGGACCCATTCCTCAACCTAAAAACGAACAAGGAGGCCACACTTTCATTGATCAGAGTAAACTCCAACAGACTTCGGAGGCTAACAAGAAGTCGCCTTCAAAGCAACTCCAGCGAATGAGTCAGACCCCTCCCAAGAAGCCTACACTACCTGTCAAGGTAAGACCAACTATGGCCTGGTTTTGTGACAGGACTTGGTAAGCCTCTTGGCCAAGTATCCAGCTCTTTTTATCATGAAAGTTCTTCTGATCCACTTTTTATCTCGCACTTCACCTATGGCCGATTCACCTTGGGAGAACATACCAGGGGCGAAACACCCCAAATAACATAGTTCTAAGGATCATTAGGGCACTCAAGACTCCTCCCTCATCGTAAGTTAGTGGTTCCCAGATACACGCACATTTTGTGGTATGTTGCTTCATACCGATTTCTCAAGAATGAGATTTTTGTTTCTGAAATGAATGAACTTGAAAACCAAGAAATTCAATACAAACACACACTGAGCTAGGAGGCATGGTGCTGCCTCACCCAAACACCTGCCTCAACACGCCTATTGTGTGTACGAGTTTGTGTTATGTAACTTACTGGTTTTTCTCACAGTTGTTTTTTTCTTTTTCTTTTTTACCAACAAATCAGGTGTTCATACAGGGAGAAAATATAAAGGGGTGGGACACAGATGTTGCCATAGAGAAAGGTTGTTGGTGTATTTTTGTGCGTTAGCGCTTTGCAGCTGTGTGAATTTGTTGGGAAGAGATGTTCTCAGATGAAGATCTCATCTTCAGCAGCAGTTTTTATAATATAAGATTAAACTGTTCCACAAAGCTTCTGGAGGCCAATCACAGTGTGTGATGTCCTCAATAGAAGGTTGGGCATAAACACTCAGTTGTGTAAATCTTTAAAGTTTGACCCACACATACACACACACACAAACATACACACTTCTGTCGTGATGTTTTACTTCTCATTAATGTATTTCTACTTCAGCTTTCAGCTTCCTTCAAGCTCAACAATATTGCTGATGTTCTGCTGTGTTCACTGGTTCTACACAACTGGTTACACTCAAAACTGGTTATGCTGTATCATTGCTGACAGATAATCTGTGGGTAGAGAATCGGGTTCTACTTGATAGCTATCATGGCTACTTCAGAATCACTGTACTAGATCACAAACTCCACTAGATCATTAGTGAATCCCTGATTCTGCTGAGTCACTAGTTCAATGGTTCTGCCACATCCTTGGTTAAGCAGGGTTACTGGTAAATGGTTCTATTGGATCACTGATTCTAGAATTACTGACCCATTCACAATCACTGTGTCTACAGAATTAAGGGTTCGACGAGATATTTGGTTTTGCTGGATTAGATGTTTCAAAGAAAGTCAGGTTTTACAAGATCTCTGGTTCTACTGGATCGCTGGTTTTAAAAGATGGTTGGATTTACAAGATCACTGGTCTTTTAGTTACGGAATCAAGAATCCTGTGTTTCCCTTCCATAGGTTCTACCGTGGTGCTTCGCAAAAATTCCAGCACCACGTCTACAAAATGCCGACGATGTTTAAAATAAAACAACACTGACATCAAGGTGAGACGTGTTGTAATTCAACCCCACCACACAGTCAACTAGCACCACAGTCGGAAACATTTCTAGGGCAAACACTGGTTTCTGTGGATAACTATTGGATCAACTGTTCTACTGAATCTCCAGTTCTACTTAAATACTGAGTCAACAGAATGACTTGTTTTACTCATTCATTGGTTCTGATGCATTACAGGTTCTACTAGATAGCTGGTTCCATTTAGGCAATACATCTAGCCCCGAGTTCCGCTGGATCACTGGTTCAGTCTAGTTTTAGAATCACAGGTTCTGGTGCATCACTGATTCTATTAGATCGCTGCTTTGACTGACTTTACCCTTAAAACTCCAAGATTTCTGGCAAAGGACGAGCTTAAATTGATGGGTGCAGCCGCCCATTTGGAAGAAAGGGTGAGCTGAGAGGCTCTTTACCCCAATATGTTCCACAAATACTTATAAAAGTGTGAAAGTCTCATGAGATGTTTGGTATAATCTACCATGCAAGTCCTTTCTGAGAGTTTGTTAAACCAATGAAAAACTTTCTAATTATTCATGAGAAAAGCATCAGCGGGTTTTGTTAGAAACAGAGACAAACACAATTTACAGCATCAAACACACAAGAACCAACACACTCCCACGCAAACACACACATAGAGCCAGAGATTCTGGCAGGAACAAACTCTGGCATAAACACAGATGACCAAGCTTATATAACCACCACTCACACACACACACACACACACGTGTGATCTGAGGTGGAAAATGAAAATCTATTTCCAGGACTGAATCTGAATCCAAAACTTGAACCAGATTCTCTTCTACAGAAGTCAGAGACCAAGAGGCAGAGCTGATTCAGATCTTACATCCATCCTTCTTCTGCTGTGCATTAATTAATCACCCATTTGCTATCGGTTTATCTCTGATGAGTCCACCCATCAATCATCCATCCAACTCTGAAGTGGATCTGATCTGGACCAAACCGGGTTTATTACGCACCCTTCACTCAGGTGAGGGTCTTACCTGAACAATGTCCAGAGCGTCGTCCTGTCACGCTGTCGAGCACAATGAGAGTCAGGTTGTCAGGGGTATCGGGATGTAGAGGTGTTCCTCCCCCACAGCTGCTGCTCTCTGTGATCAAGCTAGCCTCGGAGCTCTGTTCATCACTGGACAAAGACGGACTACGGATGTCTCCTCCCACAGAACCAGAACCAGAACCGTTGGAGCTGTTGGGCACAGAGACCAGGCCGGTTCCTGTGGCTGAGGGCCAGGGATGAGGGTCCTCACTGTCAGGACTGAGGAAAAAATAATCAGTTATTTATTTGTATTCATCTCATCAGTGTGAAATTGGGAAAGATGTGATAGGGCAAGGAAAGGGTTAAGACATGATGCTTAAACACATATCCGACAGAAACCCCCCTACAGGCTGTGGTCCTACCATAACATTCATCTGAAGTCAGTAAATCAAATCATATTTGATATGAATGTTGGACCAGAACAAACACAAAAGAGACAAGTCCAGCAAAAGGAGCTGCATTTAGATTCTAACAACTGGGGGAGGCGGGTGCCTATCTCCAGCGGTCAACGGGCAATCAGGCGGGGTAAAGCCTGGACAGAGAGCCAGTCCATCGCAGGGCAAGACAGAGACACACAGGACACACAATCATGCACACACACACTCACACCTAAGGACAATTAAGACAGACCAATTAATCTAACAGTCATGTTTTTGGACCATGGGAGGGAGCCGGAGTACCCGGAGAGAACCCACACACGCACAGGGAGAACATGCAAACTCCATGCAGAAAGATCCCAGGCCGGGAAGCGAACCCAGGACCTTCTTGCTGCAAGGCAACAGCTCTAACCACTGCGTCACTGCGCAGCCCTTACATAAACAATAATAAATAATAATATAGTTTTTTTGTTTAGACTTACAACCAACAAATGGCACCATTTGGATGCAACAACCCACTGATGCTTCATCTCAATTCATCTTTGCCTTGTCTGTCTGGAGAGTCCACCAGAGGCTGTCTTCTACTATCTTACTGTCATCTGCAAGCTTCACTATGATGTTGAACACAAGGACATAGTGTGCAGGATTGGACTGAGGACACATCCTTGTGGTGTGCCGGTGCGTAGGGTGATCATGGAAGATGTGTGGAGTCCCAGTCTCACATTTTCTGGACATTCTGAGACAAAATCATCAATCCAGTAGCAGAGAGAAAAATTCAGGCCAAGTTGGTGTAAATAGGCTGCATGTTGATGATAGTGTTGAAGGTAGAGCTACGAACTACTAGCATAATCGCATCAGGTGGCTCAGATAGATGACATCTTCTGTAGATATATTGGGCCTGCAGGTTGAAAGGTGTGGGTTCATCATGGCTGGAATGGCTTATCAGTGTGAGAGAGAACAAGCTGTTCAAAGCAGTTCGTCCCCATTGGATACAGGGCTGTCATTCTGGCAGGAGGCGTGGGTACAGGTACAACGGTGGCTGATTTTAGACATTTGGGGGATGTCGTGAAAACCCATGACAGAGTCAGGCTCGGAATTAAGCCTTTAGCTTGGTTACACAAGTTTTTAGACCAATGAGTTCAGCTTTTATTTCAGAGAGTTCAGCCAGTTATGTCAGGGAGATCAGCACAGGAACTCAGCTCAGTGAGATGAAATTTTAAATCAGTGAGTTCAGTTCTTGATTTGTTGGCTAAGTTTTATTTTGATTGCATATAATTATATTCCACACCCCAGGCAGTGATGCTGTGCAGACCTCTCAATGGCTCTCTCCGACCCAGCATGCAAGCAAAGATGTCATTTTCATTTCAAAAGTGCTGCTTGTGTGTGTGTGTGTGTGTGTGTGCGTGCGTGCGTGCGTGCGTGCGTGCGTGCGTGTTTAAATGAGAATCAGAGACTAAATACACCTGTAACACCCTGCTAATTAAAAAGACACCCCTAAACACCCCAACACACACACGCGCGCACACACAAAAGGGGGAGGGTGTTATTCCTCACCTAAAGACTTCCCGCGCGTGGCCGCTCTCAGGTGAGGTCTCCCTGAAGAATGGTACGACCCGGGATAGACTGGCCCTCCTGCGGGACGCACCTGTGCCCGCGCTGGCCTTGTCTGCCACCCCACCGAAGCCCCCGGCCCGGGTCAGCGCCGTGGTCTGCTTTTTCAGGAACTTCTCTAGCGGTTTCATCCCCGCCGGCATGGTGGGTCGCTGGTTCCAGGGGTTGGGGAGGCTGGACCTGGGGTGCGGCGGGGTGGGGGCGCTGCTTGTTGTGGGTGCAGAGGTTCTCGGGGAGGGCCAGTGGGTTCCTACATCATCCAGGCCCCGCAAGGCGGGATAGGCAGGTGCACGCAGGTGTGAGCGGACCCTCTGCAGCGCTACTGCTGCTCTGGATCAGCAGCTGATCCCGGCCGTTGCTCTATGACTGCAGCCGCCGCGTAAACGCGGAGCTCCAGCACCGAACCCACCGAACTCACGCTCAGTGGGTGACTAAAGCAGGAACGTGAACCCCAAATGCAGCTTTCCCGCTCGCGCTGCGGCTCTCCGGTTCGGATCGGGTCAATCCAGGCAGATCAACGATCGACGGTTGTTCCTCCTGAACCTTCCTCGCCCACCTGGAGGAGGAGGAGGAGGAGGCGGCGGAGAAGCAGCCAGGCCCGCTGCGTTTAAGTGCAGTAGGTTTTCTGGGCTGTGGCCGCGTCTCGCTGTCCTCGGTTCGGAAGCTGCAGAGGTTCGGACGGTCCGCCAGCCTCTCGGTCCCCGCGGATCACCGATTCGCCGTCGAGAACTCCCCCTCCCCCCTCCTCTCCTCCTGCTGAATTAGTGAGATGGGAAGTGATGGGGAGCGTGCGCGCTCCCTAGTTTCTCCGCGCGCATATCTACTGCAGTTGCGCGCTCTTAATATTGTTCGGGCGCGCGCACACATTTTCACTTTCAGAGTGTGAAATTGATGGAAACGAAAATATCCCTGACGTCTGAGAGCTGTAAAACACCGCGAGACTTCAGCTGAAGAACACAAAATTTTATTTATGAGATTTCTGACGCACCTAAACTGTCACATGATCCTGATGGACGATCACAACAGATTTCAAACAGAGCTGTTGAAGTACTTGAACCCTCCATCAGACATCCCACTGCACCGAGGGTCCACGATAAGACCTCCCGAATTACTGACTTCCAGAACACCTTTTGAATCACTGGAGCTCCATGATATCCTGGATTCTGAGTTTGTGACCTGACAACTCCTCTGTGGATCACAGTTCCACTGCAGTCTGGGAACAGTTTATAGTTTTGGATTATCTCATTAATTTTTGGTCCCTTGTTCTGTTTTGTAATATTGTGACTCAGAACCTAAGCTGGTGTGGAGCTTCTACAACAGCTGGTCTAAAATCTCCAACTGGTGGTTAAGACCTCCTTGACCTGATATGGAACCCCTAGAGCTGGTCTGGACCTTCAAGACCTGGCCTTGACCCCAAAAAGCCGGTCATGGTTGATACAAATGATTTGATAATGATTTGATAAAAGCAGGAAGTGACTAGCCTGGCAAGCCAGACTAAATAAATGTATTATTTAGTCTGGCCATGCTCCATTGATGGCTCTCGGTTGTGGGGCGGGTTCTACCGTTGTCTTTCAAATGATCTCCGCATTCCACTGGAGAATGAATGTGACATACTCTTGTTTCACTCTGTTGCATCATCCCACCCACTAGGCATATAGAGTGCCCTGATTGGCCCACAAAGCGGATAAAGCTCTGTGATTTGTTCACTAAGCAGATAGAGCACTATGATTGGCCCACCATTATGGACCAATCACAGCTCTTTATGTGTTTGAAACCCCAGAGCTGTGATTGGCTAGCCAGAGTCCTGGTAGGAGCTGCTGAGGTTCCAATGGAGCATGCCTAGACCAAACTTTGCAAAGCAAGAATTTGGTGTAGTTCACTAGGCTAGGAAGTGACTTGAAGAATGCTGCCTTCTGATTGGCCCATCTGTTACAGCTTCTTGTTCCTAACCAACAGGAATTACAGATTTTCTCTGTTACGTCATTGACACTGTTGATCACAACACCTTAATTAATACACTTTGTGACTGGTGGGGATCTCGTTCTTGACAGGTTTAGATCGTACCTTTTTAACAGAAGTTTCAGTGTCTATAAACCAAATGATGTCAGATTCTACTGATCTGTGCTATGGGGTACCCCAAGGCTCTGTTTTAGGTCCACTCTTGTTTTTACTGTACACACACCCTCTTGGACAGAAAACTGATTCTTTTCATGATGTCCCCCATCACCGACACCTATATTCTCTTGAAGACCAATCAAAAATGCTGGTATGAAACTGAATATATCACTTAAGAAATAAACTGTGAAGATTGGTGTCAAAACCAGTGGCGGCGCCAGGGGGGTGCTATAGCTATAGCTACCCCTGGATTAGTCATTGCATCCCCAAGTAAGTATTAGATTTTTTCTTTTTCTTTACAATTTAATTTTAATTTAACGTGTGGATGTGATAATATTTAACATACAAAACAAAAATTATCAGTAAATTATTATATAGATAGTAAAAACTTAAACCAAAACAGGAAATTGATGTTAACCTTTGACCTCATTTTCCACCTGCGAACAAGTGAAAGGTAGAGCTAGTGGCAAAATGAATCGGTTTTTGTTGCCCATATTTCCACAGGTTCAGTCAGAAACGAATGAATCTTTGGAAGTGATCTCAGACCCACAAAAACCTATGGATCTGGATGAAGAGAGTCAACCCTCAACCGCCAGCCCACAGCACTCGAGGGTTTTGCCGCTGGAAATGCTAACACTAACATTAGCTAACCTTGCAACACTATAGATGATTTTCTGTGTGGCTGTATGTGTTTATGATGACAAGTCAGTGATTGTTCATATGTTTATGATGTATTTTAATGATTGTTTCAGGTGTTGTTGAGGTGTTGTGCATGCATGTTTATCTGCTAGTGTTGAAGGTGTTTTAGAGAACAACAGGTACGCATGACCACTTCCTTCATAGCACCCTCAATGAAAAGACTAGCTCCTTCATAGCACCTGCAGAAAAAAAAATGTCTGGAGCCGCCACTGGTCAAAACATGAACTTGAAATGGTTATTCATGCCTTTATCTCCTCCCGTCCAAATTACTGTAACACATTTTTCGCATGTTTTAACAAAAAAGCTCTTGACCACCTTCGGTTTGTCCAGAACTCTGCAGCAAGGCTCCTAGTGATGGGAATACCGGCTCTTTTTAGAGAGCCGGTTCTTTTGGCTCAGCTCACCAAAAAGAGCCGGCACTTTCGGCTCCCGAGTGGCTCCTCAGAATTTCTGTTGCGTAAAGTATATTTATCACCAAAAATAATGCAAAACTATATGTAAAATGATTTACTAATGCAAAAAATGCAATATATCAAATATTTATCATTTATATGGATTTATTTACTGAACACTTTAAGAAATCTCAACCCCATGGGATGTCTAAGCTGCAGCTGTCGCTCATTTTCTCACCGTCTTCGTCGCACTTTCCTCTCTCTCGCCTTTTTCCCCCTCCTCATTCCCTCTCGTCTCCCTCCGCCTGCATGTGCTCTGCTGTGTGTGTCTGAGTATGATGTCGCCTGTCGGCAAAGCCGACCCTGTGTGTGGATAGTCTGGACACGCAGTTACACATGTTGACCAATCGCCTGTGGCTTTCACCAAAGCGGGGGGGGGGGGGGGGGGGGTGGTGACGGCTCCCAATGACGAGCCGGCTCCCGTCATTCACTTAATAGAGCCGGCTCTTAGAGCCGGTTCGTTCACGACCAACACATCACTACTAACTGGAGCAAACAGAAGAGCTCACATCACTCCTATTCTAATGTCTCTCCACTGGTTACCCGTTAACTTTAGAGTTCATTTTAGAATCCTGACTATAACTTTCAATGCTCTACGTGGTCAAGCTCCTCCGTATATTACTGAACTGTTAAAGCTTTATGCTCCAACCCCTCAGGTCCAACCACCAGAACCTTCTAGAAGTTCCAAAGACCAGATATGAAAGTCGAGGTGATCACTCCTTCCAGACTGTTGCACCTCAACTTTGGAATGAACTTCCTTTATCCTTACGTAGGATAGACAGTCTGGACACTTTTAAAAAGTAGAAGACCCTTTTATTTAAAGCTGCTTTAACCTAAACCTTTTGTTTTCTTTTTTTTTAACTCAAATTTATAATCATCTTTCATTTGTTTTATATTTATGATCATTTAATAATTTCATGACTGTTTTCCTGGTTTTAAGATCATTATGATTTTACGACCTTATGTTTTGATGTGTGTGAAGCGCTGCGATTCTGTGATGAGTGCTATTTAAACAAAATGTACTTCTCAGCTGATGGACTTAATTAACTAAAGCTGCTGTCAAGTTACATCAGGAGGTCAAATGTGCTCATAAGCAGGAAAAGGTTTTGTTCATTTGAATAAATCCAGCTGCTGGGTATGAGGCTGCATGTAAGCTGATTGGCCACTAGTTTACATAAGCCTGCCCCCTGCAGCTTGTAAATATTAATAAAGCAGCATTGATGAGCAGCATACTCTTGGTAAAGAACAAAATGTAAAGACCAAAAGTAGAGGTAAATGCTAAAATCCATCACTACTCAAGAGTAGTGTCCAGGCTAATAAGTCTGAGGTTTTAAACAGCATTTGAGTGTCTGCTTGTGGTTTACAGCTCTCTGGTATTTGGGTCACATGCAGCTTGTAGAAATAAAATCAAATGTTTTAATGTGAACTTGACTCATTGTTTCTGTGCATCGGCTAACTGTTCTTCTCCAGCCTGATGGACTGTCAATGAAAAACTAAAGGATGCTTGGCAATTTTTCCATGGAAACCAGACTGACACAAAAGAATTTGTGAGATTTAACAGCTGATTGGAACCAATGCAGCAAATATCAATAAGAACATTGTGAAAGAAGAAAGGAGTTTTGAGCCAGAACACCACAGCGGGAGTCCATGAAGAGGTTTGTACTCGGGAGTTTCTGTACATCAGATGGGAGAAGTTTTAATGAAGACAGCTATCTGACTGCAATAATAAGTCACATGACCTACCATCTTTTTCTTCTGTTAATAGAAAAGACAGATGACTAGTTTCTGACAGAAGACACTTTAATTTGACATCAGACCATAGACATTTCACAGGAAGTTCAAAAGAAACTAAAAACAGAAGGACATTTCTGAAAACCGTCAAATCTGTAAGATTCCTGCTGGACAAATAAAAGGTTTGTTTTAGGGGTCCGGTCTGAATGTTCAATAAATGAAAACAGATACTGCTGCAGCTTTAACTACCAAAAATAAAAAGTTTCAAATGAAAAACTGTATAATTAACAACCAATGAAAGCCTCCTAAGTATTTTCTGTACTTCTACATATTATATTCATCAGTCGTTAACATTCCAGGTCCCTGCAGACGATATATTTATCTGAAGCTGTTAATATGTTTATCACTTTGTCTCTCCAAGCTTCTATTTACACCTTTAGATTTCTATTTACAGCAACATTAATCCCCTCTTCAATCAAAGACAACAGCTGTACTAACAGCTGGTTTCTGTGGAATCTTCTTGGTAAAGCAGTGACTGAAACCATGTTCATAAATCTAAAGACAACTCCAGATCTCAGATCCGTTCGGATCCAGAATCTCACTTATTGAATCTCACTTATTGGTCGTTATGGTAACGAAATAAAATCAGGGATTGGATTAGAAAGTTTGAATGTTGACACAGACCCCAAAGGTAAAACAGGAAAACGTTAATATAATCAGATGAATCCAGGAACACAGATGACCTGATAAAGATGGACGTAACTGTTCCAAGTGGCTGAATCCACAGAACCCCTGCATTCCGTTTCATCCAGTTAACGTCCTGGTACTGGTTCCAGCTACCTGTTCCTGTGGAGCTGTTGACTCCTGCCGACTGTCTAACCGTTGATCCACCCAACTCAAAGACAAACTGAACAGGAACCACTAACAGATGTTAACTGAGACATCGCCACCGAGAAGATCAACAGCTGAGGGTCTGATCCATCTGAGACTTGAGACCCGGCAGGAGATGGCAGTTTCAGGGATGAGACCAAAGGAAGGGAAAAACAAAAATCCAGGTCCAGTTGCGATGCTGTGGGGCCATCTGCACCTTCGTCTGCCCCCCTCCTCAGTACTGGTTCTGTTTACTGTTTGGGACCGCTGCTCCTCTCCGACACTCCCACCCTGCTCCTACAAATAGACCAATCTGAAGACAAACAGAAAGTAAACATGTCTATTGAACAAAAGGAAATCTGGGTTTTCTGTCTGGCACAAACCAGAACCAAACAAATGCTAGATCAGAATTGAATCAGAAGTGGACCAGAACCAGACCAGCACCTACTAGAACCTAATCACAAAAGGATTCGAACCAGGTTGGAATCAGATCTAATGCCAGACTAAAAGTGGAACCAGAAAAGAAACAAACCAGAATCAGAAAAGAACCAGAGCTGACCCGGGTCAGCATCAGATCAGAACCAGACAGCTCTGGATTAAACAGATTAACCCTTTGATGCATAATGGTCACTACAGTGGACAGGTATTCAAAATTGTTTTTTATTTATTTTTGCTATTAAGCACAGCTGTTGAAGACTTTATTGCATGTGAGCCCCTCCCTTTGGACTTCAGTAAGTCAAGCCAACATATTTCATGTTCAGAATGCACGCTGTCCACTGAGCTGGACATGTAATAAAGTATTTGTAAATTAACAAAACATTACAAAAGATATTTGTTGAAATTTGTTTCATTCGCACCTAAAAATGAATGAAAAAAATTGTTTAAAAAATCATGGTTGAAGATTTCATAATTCATGCATCAAAGGGTTAAGGCAGATAGATTTTCTACTTGGTCGATCCAATGTTAAAGAAACATTTGATCCATGCTAAAGGTGTCTGTGCATCACATAAATGATTCCATCATGGACACCAAATCAGAAGAAATATGAAAAACTTTCTGCTGACTGAGGCTGCTGCTCGTCACAATTACACACGTGAACTAGTGGTGAGCCGATTCACCATTTAATCCATGCATTGCAATGTGACCTGTGCCCACTCAAAATGGATTCATAAACGTTACGTTCATAATCGATAGTAATGCTGAAGGACAGCTGCAAAGCGTGGTAGGAATGCCCAGACGCTTTAGTCTGACGGGCCAGGGGAAAAAACAAAACTGCAATGGCGGAAGCTTTTTTATTAGCTTCAGCCACTGAGTGTGAGATTTACTCATCAGGAGGGTTAAAGGAAAGTTGTGTAAAACTAAAATAAAACTATGTGTTTTCACCTAATGACCAGAAGCTCTGCATCTCTGCATCGCTCTGGTTTGCGACTCTCAGCTGATTTGGTTTAAAAAGACAAAACTGACACGTTTACTTTTATTTTCATTATTTATGTCTGTCCTGTAGATTTCATGCAAACCTGTTCAGTCCTTCATAAATATAGTGGAGTAAAAGGTAATTTGAATTAACAAGTGCTGAATTAATCTGATAGTATCAAAAAGCTGTGATGTAAGTACTGAGACAAAATGCATCGAGTGGTAACCGTGGTAACCATGATAAACAAATCAAAGGACCCTGAATCGAAATCAAATGAAAAGGTACCTAAGATTACACACCCCTATTATTAACCAGAGAATCAGCACCCCAGCAGAAAGGGTCGAACTCTGGGAACCGGTAATGGTTGTGCCCCATGTGCAGCAGTACCGGGACCAGAGTGAATAGGGTGTGTATGGGGAGCATGAGTGGGTGTCCGGCGTGCTTTTTTCTAAGTCTTTGGTTGTATGTGCATGAGGGAGGGAGTGTGGGACTGTGTATGACTGTATATGTCAGGTGGGGCCTTTGACTCCTCCCTTCTCCCGGGACTTATTTTGATGATTTACATATTTGTCTCCCCTCCCCCTGCCACACCTGGTGCAGAGTGCGGTGCCTTGGTCTGCCTGACTGTTCGTGGCTCCCGGGTCAGGGGGTTTAAGATTTTTGGCGTCTGCCTGATCAATCCCGGTGGCTGCCTGGTGGGATCTGGGTCCCAGGGCTCTGCTGGGTCCCCGGCGGGGGTGGTCGTCCCTGGGTCCCATGTCGCTGGGGTGGGCCTGACGGCTTGCCGCTGATATCTCCCGGGACTATGCCGGCTGCTGGTTGTGGCCCCCCGGGGCAATCCTCTGCGCATCTCGAGGGGGGCGGGGGCTTTTCTGGTCAGTCTCCTTGGGGTCCCTGTGCTCTGGGGCAGCTCCTGGATCTCTGGGACGTGGAGCTCCCTCCATCTCCTACACATCTTTGGGGGGCAGATCTGTGGCCCCTCACTCTCTCTATTGGACGCTCCTATAAAGAAACCTTACATATACAAGTGTGTGTAAACACACAGGTGCTCACATGGTGCTCTCACAAGTATGGACTTGGGCACGTTCAACACATGTCTTAAGGCTGTGGTTGGCACTAAATGCACTGCGATTTATTATCGTGATTGTTCAGTAAAACAATGTTGATTTTATATTTCTTCATCACAATGACACAGTCATAGCTTGCTCCTGTTGTATTGTTGTGTGTCCCTTTTCTGCAGGTCTAGAAGCAGACTCTTGTTCTTCATCATCCCCCCCCCCCCCCCCCTTCTAAAGAGAAGATCATTTCCCATCATGTAATGCTGCAGCAGATGGAGCCTGAACTCACCTGTAGTCATCAGGCCAGGTAGGGGCTGAGTCTGGTTGGTGTGGTAGAGGTGAGGGGGCGGAGTCACTCTGAGGCAAAGGGCACCTCTGGAGGGGGGGGCTTGACTGTGACAGGCTGAGAGGTGCGGCGGGGAGGAGAAGGTTTGGGCTGTGCCTGCTGCTGCATCGTGTCGTAATATGTCACGCCACCATAGGTCACCTGTGCCTGACCCTGAACACATACACACGTGTACACACACACACACACACACACACACAGCAACATGAAGCAGACACTCAAGAGTTAAACCTATGTTTTTGCAGCGATACAGATGCATTCAGATGAGGGTTTACCTGAGGGGTTGGGTAAATGGTAGGGTAGGGGAAGGTCATGACCCCTGGTGGAGGATAAAATGGTGGTGGCAGCAGTTGCTGTGGTTGCCCTGGAGACAGCGAAACAGGGGGGCCTCCGAAGAGAGCTGGGTTAGCGATGGGGCCTGCTGATTGGTGGGGATGGAGACCTGCAGAGAGTCATCAGGATGAGTGTTTGACCCCAACACTTTGGAAATGTCAATTTGAAGATACTGACCAGGATGAGGGATGTGCATGTCAGGCTGGACCAGCATGCCTTGTGGTGGGATGGAGGCAGCACCATCACTGTGAGTGTAGATTGGTCCCTGGTACGACACTGAGAGAGACAAAGGAGGTGATTCAGATGAAGCCGAGCAGCTGTTTCTGGTTTCTATTCACAAATAAATAAAATTCAGAGCTATTAAACTTTATCCTGCAGAAGTACACAGTGACCCGGTTTATGTCGACTACAAATCGCATCAGATCTTGAACCCTTTGATGCTACGGTTTAATATCACTATGCAGCTGATCAACTCCACTTGTTCCTGTCTGAATCACTATGAGTCTGCAGCAGCCCTACACTCAGCCTGAGGTCTGATGGTCTAAAACAGGGTTCAGACTAAATCAAAACGATTCACTCAGAGAAAACCAATTTGATTTGGATTGAGGCTCCGAAACTAGCTCAGACCTGACTAAGTCCACCTTGTAGCTTCACACAAACTAAAACATCTGAGCCGGAGTCAGAACCATCAGTGACAGAAAGCACAGATGACTCAGTTATATGGACAGAATTATAAAGAACATTTCTGCTACAGCTCCTGCTTTCTGGTGTGGATCTTACTGGGCTCGTAGTAGTGTCCCTCCATCACTCCTAGATGCATGGCTGGTGCCGGTTCTGGAACAGCTCTCTGACGTTGAGACGAGTAGCGCTTAGCCCGGCTGGAGCTTACGCCCATCTCTTCCATGTTAGGGAACTGAGGCGACCCAGCCATGTGCAGCGGACCTGCAGACAAACAGTCATATGGAAGGGTGGCTTCTAACCACAAGCTAATCGGTCTACATTACAACGTGAGACCAGAAGGTTCTAAATGAGTGATGTTTAAGATCAGGTTTTATAAAAATAAATAAATGAACAAATACAAACCCTGCTATCGGACATTCACATGGATCAGGATCAGATTTACGATTCCAGTCTTTCATTTGGAATCTGAGCTTTAAACCAGCTGACAGCTTGGTTCACTTGTTTATATTCCTGGTAGACAACCAGAACTTCACCTGGTTCTTGTTCTTGAACTAGTTCCACTGATGGAATTAAAGGCATACTAGCTTAAGTGTCATTTAACACCCTTTAGCGTACATTTTAAGCAACTGTTGTAAAAGCAGTCCTGACTGATCCAGGATCTGTTGTGTCAACTTTTTTTTTTCCTACGTGGTTTCCCCCGTGTTACCAAAAACAGCCAGCGCGGGGGAGGAGTCAAGCCCAGTTCCACAGCTGCACATTTAGGTCATTTTCCCCATTTTATTTTTCCACACAGCACTGCTAGAGCCGATAATGGCACCATAGGTGAGTGAGGGAGAGGGAGGGAGAGAGAGAGACTCTATGTGAGTGAGGGCGAGAGACTCCTCCCACATGAGCCGATGGTTTATGCTTCTTCAGCGCGAGTGCAGAGTTGTGCACTTTAGTTGACTTGAAAGTTCAACTTCTCTTTTAAAAACTGTTAGAATTTTTCTGATGGCACACGTTAGTTCAGACAAGCTAACGTGTCAATGCGTGTCTCTCTCACGGAGCTGACCGCAGCATACGCTAGGCTTTATAGCGGAGTTTTAGTGAGGAAAAACTATCAGATGGCTTAGAAAAACGTGCAGCCAGCCTGCCTTGGTAATGCAGGGAAAACTGTGCATTTTTGTTATTTAATACATTTGAAAGTTATTTCTACCTTCAGATTTCCTCCTTGCGTTTTTGGAGCAGAACAAGAACATGTTTTTTTATAAAGCACCTCTCTAGATAAAAGTTCAGCCCTACTCCATCACCAGACACGCCAGCTAGCCATTGTGCTATTGACTAACAGAGTTTTTGGTAAATCACATGATCAACACTGAAGACAGCTCCTGAGTGGAGGAATCATGTGACCACAGGGAAAGGCTGTAGCATGTCAGCAAACCCAAACATGGAAGTAAGAGCACTGGGTGATAAACACGTTACTCTAGAAGTGATGAGCGACTAGCCAAGAAGACCGGCCGATTTGCCCGGCAAACTGTTAGACGACTTTGTTTTTGTTTTTTTAGCTTGAAATGCCAGCAGCACGGTGCACTGATGATCCATTGGGGCCTGGGTAAAGATGAGACAGTGTCAATGTGTGTTTCACAGAGCTTAAGTTGGCTGTAGAGTGACTGCATGATCAGTGACGGAACGAGATGTGATGTTACTAACGCCTGACAAACGTGTAGAAATAATCACAAAACTGGGCAAAGTTAAAACGTGCACAATCTAAACAGAGTTGTACTCACAAGCGCAATAGAATGATCGTTAGGTCTGAATCCAATATGAGTTCTTTGAGCGCTCGTGATTTAGAAAACTCTGATGTAGACTCTTGTTTGACTCCTATTGTGGTTGGGCGATCTTTCCAGATCAATTTTTTTTTTCTTTTTTCCAGGCTCTGCCATGAAGAGTTTCTGCTTCTCGTCAGTTACATTATTTTGTGAGACGTCAAGGCAGCGGTCTAGAGAGGCTCAAGTTGTAAATGTGGTATTCTGCCCACAAGAAGCGGAGGGGATGAGTGACTTCATTCACCCTGTGAAGGGTCATTTTAACACATGCTGGCTCAAGAAAATGGTTTAAAAATATATTATATATAAAAAGTTATATAGTTGGTCATTAAATCTGACAGCGTTGGGGTTTGTTGCTTCAGAAAACTGAATGTTTTGGACATTCCAGATTAGGCCCGCAACGATTGGTCGACGTTGTCGCCAGACGTGTTTTTTCCGACCGAGTGGCGCATCTCACTTCATTACAATCTCTGCCGAGTCGCACAGATGCAATAGCTTCTCTGCTGAGCGTCAATGAACAGAAATGGTGGCGTCCAACACAGCAGCTACGCGTACCAAAACATCTAAAGTTTGGGAGCATTCTAGCCTGGATTCGGCTAATAAAAAGATTACCTCCTGCATTATTTGCAAAGCAGTCCTTGCGTAACACGGCAGCACCTCGAAGATGCATGAACACTTAAAGAGAAAGCACGTCGGACAGTTGAATGAAACCGAGTCCGACTCACCTCGGTAAGATTTAAATAACACGAAAGCCCATACGTTTTGTTTTGGATGCTTACTATACATTTTTTAAACGTATTTTCGCTTTTAAAAAGAGATTTAATGTTATGCCTGACAAAAGTATTTTAATATTATTTATGCATTTATGTCTATACTGACTGAGCACTGTGCCTAATTGGTGTTAGACAGGGCCTTTTTATTTACTTTTAGTATGAATTGGCCTGTCAGCAGCAAAGTTCAGTAAAATATGCATTTTCCATTGAAGTACCCATCTTTCTTGTGTTTATTATCATTTTTCACATAATTAAAACAATCTCATGCTAAATTTAAGAAAAATTTTATAATTATCTGATTAGTCGACTAATCGTTTCAATAGTCGGTGACTAGTCGACTATTAAGATAGTCGTTAGTTGCAGCACTATTCCAGATAAAAACAGAACTTACCTCTCATTTCTGTGCGCATGTACGATGTCGGACTCTGACTCCAGTTCTGCCGGGTCAGATTGAGTCGAGCCACGTCTTGGTCCAGCTCCGCCAGCCCTGCCTCTGCTGCCTGATTCGACCCATCTCCCCCTCCTGTCCAGCTCTTTCCTCCCCCACTGCTGGGGGAGGAGGTGTTCCCACCAGATGTGGACTCCTCCACGGAGGTTTGCTTGCTGCCCAGGTCCGAGGGTCGTGAGCGAGTCCTGCGAGCCAGTGAGTATGATTTGCGCTCCACCTGCCGTTCAGTGGGAGGAGATGCCTCCTGATTGGCTGTTGCTGACTGTAACGCTGGGTCAGATGTAGATGAAGTAAATCCAGATGCAGATCTGTCTGTGATGCCTCGTTGGTCCTGCATCTGCCGCCTGGGTGACCGGTATGTACCTGCCTGCGGGGAAGCAGCTGTTGCTGCAGACACTGAGCTCAGGTCCTCATCTCCTGCGCCCTCTTGGCTGACAGAAACATCCTCAATGACCACAGCAGAGCCTCCTCTTCCTACAGGACCCCGCCCAACCTTGCTGGCTAAACCCCTCTCTCCTGCAGGCTCAGACTGGGCTTTGGGACCAAGACGCTCTCTGGCATGAGCCTGAGATGATTCAGAACTCCTGAACTCCAACTGGGATGAAGAGTGTGTCTGATTCTGGTGGGGAGGCCTGTTGCGGGAGGTGGACAGTCTGGCAGGGTTGCTGCTGCGCTGACCAGCAGAAAGAGGAGGAAATGCAGAAGAGGAAGGCGGGGCGGAAGAAGTTGGAGCAGCTCCTTCTCGGTTCTGCCAGGATCGGGCCGGCCGCGGTCCTCCTCCGTCTCTCCACCGTTTGTCCTTGTTGGGAGACAAACTCTGTCTGCAGAGACACAAATAACTGTTTTACCCAACAGAGCAGAAAACCTTCATCTCTGTTAAAAGGGTTCTAGCTCTGACACCCCTTGCAGGTTCATTACGACTAGGGTTGGGCATCGAGCATCGACTGGAACTGGGACCAACTGTCAGTTCTTCCCAGAATCATTCAAAGTTTTTTTTATTTCGGTTCCTAGTATGCCGACAGGAAGAGGAATCTGCGGCAGATCTCCGTGAAAAATAAACGTGATCTGCAAATTCTGATTAATGCTTTTCAGAGCTGATCACACCAGCTGTCCATTGCTCCTACTCTGCTGCCTGCAAAGAGCCGTGTGCAGCACCGAATCCTCAGTTTTTTTCTGGTCAGAAACAAACACGCTGATTTAGCTGCAAGTCCCTTTTTTCTTTCTCAAAAATGTGTTTTTGTCTAAATGAAGGTTATGTTATCGTTCATAGAATTAAAATCCATGTTGGAGTTAAGATTATTTCATCAAGTAGGACCTGTGGTCATGAAAGAATCGCAATCGATGGGAACCGGAATCACAATGAGGAATTTGAATTGGAATTGTTCAAATTAAAATGATGCCGAACTCTAATTATGACTAGTTACCATGGAAACCCACATTAGGAATGCTGCAGTAACAGAAACATGTCCCAGTTGAACACTAATGAGGCTTTCACATCTGGGTCATATGTGCATTTTCCGTTCTGCGGTGACTTTCTTTTCAGACCTCTTACTCTGAGGCCCGGCTGGGACCGTGGTGACACTACGGACTGACTGACTGAAATTCACACCAACCCCCTACGACTAGCGAGTAGAATCAGCCAGCATGGGATTCCCTCATGCACGATTCAGAGTCTCCAAAAGCATGCAGCATACCGAATGGCGAAGTTTTTCATCATAAATTACCAGAAGTTAACTTTTAACTTACAGACCAAACTTCTTCATAGAGGTCAATCTGACACCATGGTGCCGATATGAAGAAATGAACTTGAGCCAATATTTTTAACAAATCATGTTCATCATGTGTCCTCCAGTAGGGCTGAAATGATAATACCGTATTTTCCGGACTATAAGCCGCTACTGTTTTCCCACGCTTTGAACTATGCGGCTTATAATGAGGTGCGGCTTTACTGAAGATTTTCCTTCACCTGCCAGGGGGCGCTTTAGCAGAAAGTGAAACAGGTGGAAGTCAAAAGTAGAAACTGAAGAAAGTGCTCATTTTAATTTAGCACTTGCAAGCAGCCGGCACGACGAAGAATTTTTTTCAAATCCATCCCCGCTCATCATGGTAACTACACGTATGAGATCATATGATGCCGCATTAAGTTGAAGGCCATCGATCTGGCAGTAAAGGAGGGAAACAGTGCTGAAGCACGTAAGCTTGGCATGAATTGAATCCATGGTTCGGCGCTGGAGACGGCAGCGGGAAGAACTCATTCAAGCCAGCTTCACCCGGGGATGATGACAGCAACACGGACAGCGACACTGACATCACCACAGAAAAGGTATGTGACAAAGCTCTTCTGAGGCTGTTCAACTCCGACACTGAAGAAGAGGACTTTAATAGTGCGTAAGAGGAAGACGAGAGCGAATGACTTTTTCTGGCAGGCAAGTGTGTTTTATTTACTAACCAGGCATGTTTTGTGTGCAGTTTTTATTTTCTAATCACAGGGTAACTGCAGGTTTAAGGGAGCCAAATTTAAGACTTTTTAAGACCTTTTTGAAGGCCACTTTGACAAAATTTAAGCTATTTTTTTAAATTAAATTTAAACTATAATTTCCAGCTATTGCCTGGAACCGGTGCTAACCACGTCGCAAATGTGGGATTAGCCATCCAGTTACCATTAAACTTGCTCCCCATGGCGCAAGCTCCCACTAGCTTAACCAGCTAACGTGCTCATCTTAAAATAGTCCCCTTTCACAACCAACTGAATGTGCACGGTTCCGCTTATGCCAATATCATACACAAAAAATGCCGAACACTAGAAATTCACGAAAGTTTTATAGAAATAGAAGAATCTTGTTTATTGGGACTTTGGTAATTTAAGACCTTTGGAAACTGTATTTAAGGATTATTTGTCATTTTTAAGGATTTTCAAAGCCTTAAATTTGGGAAAGAAAATTTAAGACTTAAGACTTTTTAAGGACCCGCGGATACCCTGTAATCATCCAGGGCTTATTAATGCCGTGTCAGCACTGTTCTTTTCGTCTAAACATGCATGCAAATCACCGGTAATAACATGTCAGTTCTGTTTTTATTTTATAACCATCCAGAAATATGAATGCTATCATTGCTGTTTTCTTTTCTAAACTTGCAGGCACGTTCTAGCCTGGCCTGCCAGACTCGTCCTCTGTTTAATTCTGCACAGAGAATGAGTCTGGTAACTCACAGGCAGAGAGGCACTTGAGGGGCGGAACTAGGCAGCTCAAAAATGACCAATCAGAAAAAAGACAGAAATCCCGACTGTGCCGCACAACGCGGTAGATTTCTAGTTGTAGTAAAAAAAATAGCGTCTGGCAACGGCGCAAACATCTTTTTTTTTTTTTAATAGAAGAAATGCTTTTAGCACTTCTACTTGTGGTTTTAAAGACATTTGAGTCATTTAGAACAGAGGAAAGAGTCGCAGCAAACTCCGCTGATGTCTGCGTTGTTTATGAGAAACTGAGCACCGCCGTGTGTGACGTCCGCGACGCTGCAGTTTTTTTTAGCTGTAGTAAAAATGGAGTATGGCGACAGCGCAAACATCTTTGTTTAGAAGAAAGGCTTTTAGCGCGTCTGCTTGTTGTGGTTTTAAAGACATGTTCAAGTCATTTAGAACAAAGGAAAGAACCGCAGCGAACTCCACTTCAGTCACCATGTTTATGACAAACTCTGCGTAGAGTGTGTGACGTACGATAATCAGCGCTGATTGGCTCGGTTAGAATTCTCACAGGGTGGGGTTATTTGAATAGGAGAGTTCCCAGACTCTTTGTGCAGAAATAAACAGAGGAGGAGTCTGGCAGGCCAGACTAGGCACGTTCACCTGTGTTTAAAATTCATTTTGTTGAATTAAAACAACAACGAAATACCTCCGTGTAGCATCTTTCTGTCTAATTATCTTATGGTATGGCCATGCATGCGCCGGAGACCTGCATGTGGCTGCTGCGCCGCGGCTTGTATTTGAGTGTGGCGTGTGTGTGTAGAAAACCTTTTTTTTTTTGGTGCGGTTTATATTGAGGTGCGCTCTATAGTCCGGAAATTACGGTAAATGAATTAACCGTACGATAAATGAAAATAAACTCAAATTTTCCAGCCTCAATATATCGAGGTTAGGAAATGTACAACTCTATTATTAACATTTATCATTACTGAAGTGCAGTTTTGGTTGTTGACACTGGATGGGCCGTTATATTTAGTGTTTTGGAAAGACGCAGTCCATTTTATTTTTGGTGCAAAATTTTTTAACAGATGAGAGTTCTTTTTTAAAAATGTTGTTTGTTTTATTTATGTTTATTCATTTAGCAGACGCTTTTATCCAAAGCGACTTACAATTTATAACCTATAAGGCATGTTGTGAACTGTGGGGGAAACCGGAGTACCCGAAGGAAACCCACGCATGCATGGGGAGAACACGCAACTCCACGCAGAAAGGCCACAGCCGAGTTTCAAACCTGCGACCTCCGTGCTGCGAGGCAACAGTGCTAACCACTGCGCCACCATGCAGCCCCATTTATTTAGAAGTTTTAGTTCTGGACAGTCCAATGTTTAATTGCTGTATTCTAAAGGGTGTACTTGCATAATTATGATATATTAACATTACATACATGGTTATTTTGGTCTCAATAATGTAGACAATATTGTTTATAGTCTATAATTTGTTGTTTGAATAATGTGTCCTACACTTTACATTAATGCATGATGGGTTAAAATGAATATTTAGTTTTCCTGTAATAATTTATTTCAGATCTTAAATTACACCAGATTAGTATTTGTTGATTTTAAGAATTTAATTGATCAACATAGTCACACCTCTAATATTATTAATATTTAACATTTGTGCTTCCCATAATCTGTTTAACGTTGTCACTTCACACTAAGAAATTACCTCTCTAAGTATCTGAGGGATCTCCTGAGGTATTTTTGGTAACACCTTTTAAACTTGTCAAATTATGATTTGTACAAATTTGTCAACAACAATTAATAAAAATAGAGATCACTTCCTGGGCTAGTCAGTTCTCTGCCGCCTCCCGGTTCAGGCCGGGTGAGCAAGCATTTGGAACCACCCTCTCTTCTGACTCAAACTCAAAGCCTCTCTGCAACACTTGCAAGTGTACCAGATGCTAAATAGATACGCCAGATTCCTGCCGTCACCTGGAAGGTACCTCAGAGCAGACGGGTCGTGCTCGGAGTTGAACTATGGGTTCCATTACCCTGAGGTCCACTCTACCGGCAGTGTCTATACCGACCTCTTGACCCCCTGAATCACACGAGGGCCTTCAACACAAAGGGTTCGTAGATCCGCACAATGGCGTAGGATGAGTTTACAAATAATCTCTAGCTTATTAAACCATACAGTCAAACTGATTTTACAACCCAAACATCACAATTATTTCTCAGATACTTAATAAGGTTTTGCTACAAACATCTAGCTTACATTCCATAATTTTGTTCATTGTCTGTTATCTTGTACAACCATCCTTTCATTCATAATTTGTCATGTATAATCATTAGTTTAGAAATATATTATTGTGGAATAATATATTAATTTGTATAAACTATATACTTGACTGTCTGAATTAACATGAAGTGTGTGCTCCCTGAATAGTCCAAAGAACCTAAGGTAATATTAAATCAAATATTCAAAGACCAATCAGATTGATAACTCATACTTATATGGAATATTACATCA
Organism: Nothobranchius furzeri; assembly: GCF_043380555.1. NCBI lineage: Eukaryota > Metazoa > Chordata > Actinopteri > Cyprinodontiformes > Nothobranchiidae > Nothobranchius > Nothobranchius furzeri. The sequence continues at coordinate 33,205,889 of NC_091746.1, forward strand.
TAATTACCATTTCAAAAATATGAAGCAACAATCCACCATGCTACAAGCAACACAGCTCATGTTCACTTTTGTTTAGCTTATTAACAGGGTATATACAGCAATCCTTAAGTAAAATTTACTACTTTTTAATACCTTTTTTACTACCTTCAGAATTTTTTTAAAACCATCACAACACTAAATTGCAAGTGTTAATCAGCGACCTATTTACACATATTTTAACATATATAACATACAAAAAGAATAGACTTAGAGACTCACTGATGTTGACAACGTATTGCGCATATTTATTTTACTTAGAAAATAAGCCAGGCACTTCTGTTCAGCGGTTCAGACAGTTGACCACGAGGCCTGAAATGATGCAGAACCACTGAATATGACGTCATCATTATGTGACCGGATATGCTAAAGCAGGGCTGCTCGATTATGGCAAAAACAATAATCACGATTATTGTGACTGAAATTGAGATCTCGATTATTTAAGACGATTTTTCAATTTATGTTGATTTTTTTTTTTTATTCAGTCATAAAACTGCTCAGGGCACAATCAGGGCAAAAATAAACAAGAAACAAGATGATCACTAAAGGAACTCCTGATTCCCAGTATAAAAAGACCAATATACTCATAGCTCATAGTTTATAACCCAAGGGCTGTAGACCTTGGTTTAACTCATTTAAGTCTAACCAGTACAGACCCAAATACCAATATCTTGCAAATACTGACAGCAAGAATTATACAGTGGCATTTATAACAAATAAATGCAAATAAATTGATGTTCACAAAATGTTGCATAACATTTATTTAGCCATGTCAATGTGCTGTAGGAGCATGCACTAGCACCGTGTCCTCAGAGAGATTAGTTATTAGTTATCAGCGTGAGGATTGAGGAACTTATTTCTACCTTATTTATAAACTATTTATTTACAGGTCCATCAGTTAATGTAATAATTGTCCCAACCACAGCTGCACCCCCCACCCCCACTCACAGCAATCGGGGCAAGCTGCATGTGTGTTTAGCACGCCGCATGCGCACATTTAGCTGTTTTTAGTTGCTCAGGAGCCTGCGGGTACAGTGTGTGTCACTCACTCTGGTTACTCCAACAGGGAGCCGACTCTGAGAGCCGTTTCTTTAGCGACCGACACATCACTACATCATTCCCTTTCCTAATGTCCTGAAGAACGGTCCGGAGCGCAGGCGGAGTGTTTAGCTAACCTGCAGCAGGAAATGTCGACGACAGTTATCCAGAAAGTAGCTAAGGGTTACCAGAGATGTTTCTGAGGTGTTCGCTAGGTACTTTTAAGATTTAAAAAGTCAAGAAGGGGGTCTGAAAAGCTGCTAGAAATAGCATCAAAGTTGCTAAGTTGGCAACGGAGCGCTTCATTTGTAACAGGGCAGCTCAAGTGGGAGGAGCAAATAATCAGCTTGTTTTATTTTTATAATCGTTCAAAACATTTCATTCGGAATATATTTCTATGTCGATGTTCAGAATACGACATCTGATAGTCTGAAAAAAATAATACCTAACTTGGAAAAAATAATACCTCTGAGACCAAATTTAACACTTTTAATGGCCTTAAATTTGACTATTTTTATTTATCACTTTTTAATACTTTTTAAAACCCCGCGGACACCCTGATTGAGGAGGCAACCACTGACTTTCTTAAGCGTCTTTAACACTGCCCACATGCCCAGGAGCCCACATGCCCGGGAATTTCCGCATTTCTGAGAAGTCCTTGGAAACTATACGAGAACAAAAGCCCCCTGTACGAGCCCGAACTGACACAGCCATACTGATACAGATGTGAAAGTGGTTTAAGTCAACCTACAATAGGTTTCCGTTAGACCTGCACAGCGGCACTCACCTGGGTCTACGCTGTCTGTACGCTCGGTCTCCAGAACCGCCACCATTCCGGATGTCATAACCGTAAATAGCAATGAGTTCCTCACGGCTCTTTGGAGCCTGCTCCTCCTCCCTGAACTTGTCGTGTTCCCAGCGGCCCTCGTCCTTCCACAGCTTCCTATTTCGCCCTTTGGGTCTGAAAGAAGAGATTTTGTTAGACCCGGTCTCCAAAGAGCCGATATAGGACCAGTACCAGATAAGCTCACCTCTCTTCCTCCTGAGTGTGGCCGCGGACATCATGCTCAAAAAACAGTCCCTTCCTTGGGATGTAGGCAGGGTTCTTCCTGTCTTCATCATCATCAAGCTGCTGACCTGGTTTCCCTCCAGCCTTTGTCTCTGGACCATTGGTGGACTCCTGCAAAAGTTTTTACCATAACTCTGCTTCAACATGAAATAACATTACCAAAGTTCACACATTCTTATAACGGATAGCTCCAGGTTTGACAGTGAAATGTAATACCTTTTGATGACTGTTAAGATTCAATGCTGGGTTCGCAGCTGGAAAAACAAATATAAACTTGCAATAGAATTAAAAAAAATATATATATATATATACACATATCTACCTATCTATCTATATCTCTATCTCTATATCTATTTATATCTATGTATAACTATCTCTCTCTCTCTCTCTCTCTCTCTCTATATATATATATATATATATATATGTATGTATAGGGGAGCTGAAACAACTAATCTATAATCAATTATTGGAAAAGTTGACAACTTATTTAGTCTTCGACTAGTTGTTTTATAATCACGTTTTATTGTAAGTCTTCTATTTTTAAGACAAGCTGTTAAATTTGCAGCCAGTGTGTGGCAGTAATGAGTCACTGATCTAACAGTGGAGCAGCAGAAGAAGCATCAGCCAATAGGCACCCTTGATTTTCATGACGTACCACACACATGGCTGACGCGCATGCTCACACTGAGGAATATGAAACGGTACAGGAGAAAAACAGAAACCATAAAAGTGAAGAAAAAACCAGAACAAAAACATCTAAAGTATGGGAACACTTTACTCTAGATGCCGTGAAAAGACGGGTGACCTGCAAGATATGCAAAAACGATCTAGCATGGCACGGAAATACAATTTCTCTAAATGAACATCTGAGACCAAAACATTTCGGAGTTGATGCAGCAGAAGAGCCAGCCCGGTAAGAAACTTACACCTAATGAGAGAATATACATGCAGTGGTTCCTCACTATAACGCAGATCACTGTTTGTGACTTTGCCGTTTCACTGAGCTTGTTATAGTACAATTTTACACCAGGGTTTCCCCCAGCGCTTTGCTTGGCGGGCCGCCAGACTAAGCATCATGCTCCACCCCCCTCCCTGACTGTGTCCACTGACACGAATGGCGCAATGAAACTAGAGCCCTCCATCAGCTGATACTGGTGAGAAACAGCAGCGGAACATGTGCAACCACCCCACCCCTGCTCTCACGGAGGAGCACTAATAAAACCACTTTGACTGTATTCATTTTTTTAGTTAGCCGTTGTCTCCTGGTAACACTTAGCGTAATGCCGTCTAAAGTGGATTTTCTGAGTCCTGCTAGATGGACACAGTATCAGACAGATTCCTGTATCGGGCCATCTATAATTCTGTAGATTCCAGTTCTTTAGAGAAAAGATGGAATTGGCCAAGTTTAACTCATTCACTGCCATTTGCATTTTTTTACTGTGTGGGCATAGGAACGAGTCCCCACACCGCGAGAACAAACATCTCAGCTCTAAAGCCAATCTTCATCTGCATACGGCACACATCAAGTGACCAGGAAGCAGAAAATCCATGTGTTAGGAGGTCCTTTTGGGCCACTGCTGTAAAACAAATAAATAAATAAATAAAAAATAAAAAAAGTGTGGCGCGAACCAGAAAAGCTTCTGCAGATCACAATTCAATAACGGATTATGAAAGAACAGATAAAGCTCGAAACGCACGGATTCTTCCTGCTGTAAGAGGTATCATCATCCTAGTGCGCAATGCTCTGTGACTCTTAAAAAAACAGTAAAAATGGCACACAAAAAAAAAACCGCTGGCAGGGAAGGGCTTTATCGGTCAGGAAACAGCTGGCAGCGAATGAGTTAATATCAGCTGCTCAAAGCTGTACAAATATCAGAAATATGTATAATTACACAAAATTTACATAGGTCCATTTTTTTATTTATTGTGCAGAAATTTATCAGAATTTAACCAAATGATAACCACCTCTTAAAACTTCCCATTATGTCAAATGAAGCTCAGACTAGCTCTGGAACAGAGCAGCTGAGCCAAATGAACATGGACAAAAAGACAACAAAGAGCTAAAAAGCTGTTTATGCATCAGAACCTGCTGACCAGATCCATCTGGATTTCCTGAGTCTCACCTGTCCATCACCACTCTGCCTCTCTCCTGTGAGGTTTTCCTTGTCCTCCCCCTTGGGCTCCTCCTTACTGTGTCCTTCTGCTTCCTCCTCAGCCTTCTCTTCCTCTTCCACCTCCTCCGGTTTTGGGTCGACAGCAACTGAAGGTTTGGGCTCACTGGTTGCTGCTGGAGCTTCCTCTTCACTGTAACCCTCCTCTTCCTCCTCTACCCCCTGGAAAAAGAATTTTTCAGAAACATCTCTTCTTCAGTTTGGTCTTTGAATTGGCATCCTTAGGTTGTTGTGCCAGATCTTTGACCAATCTGAACGTCTTTTCAATCCTACAGTCAAAAACAGACTCAGTTCTTGTCTGAGGGAAGGAAACTGGGAGTTGTGTTAGGCTGGATTTACCTCTGAATGGGAGCGGTTTTCCTCCGGATCAGCACTGTCATAATCTGAGAGGACAGCTGAACAAAACAGAGCCAGAGTCATAAAATCAGGAATCACCAACAACAAATCTAACGTGGAGCTGGATAACCAGGAGAGGCTCTTACCTTCTCCGGCTCCATCTTCACTCTCCTGCAATGACAAACAGGATCAAAATGACAACGTGAAGAATCTGGCTGCCTTTAGGTGTCAGGATAGACTCTTTCCTGGTGAAGGGGATGCTAGGTTCCTCATAATTTTACAGTGACATATGTGATGTCTGACTTGTAATCATTTTAATTATGAATTTTAACAAGCTAATAAATCTTAAATTACCTGACAGTTGAAAGAAACTCAAATCATTTTTAATTAACTCCAAGTACAACATACAAGTTATTCAGGGCTTACTGCAAAGCAGATTAGAACATAGCTTTTAAAGCCCCGTTCACTTGCATTCTTTTTTTATTTGTTCCAGGGACCCATGGACCAAACGAACAAGTAGGAGACTTTGGCTCCTTATTACTGTTGGCTCAAATACAAACACAGATGACAATAATGGAAAATATTTTTTAATCAGGACACTAGTTCATTTAACAAAGAGCGAGAAGTGTTCTCGTTAGCACGTTTTACTTGATGGTAAAAATCTTCTTTAGTTGAGACCTGGGTATCAAAACATGTTTATCCCCAATACATTTTGAAGTGATAATGTCCTCACGAACAATTATTTAGAAATCAACCCCTAAATAATTCATTTGACACATTTTATCTTAATGTAACCAAGTGTAATGCAGATGAACAAGTAAGGCCTGTAGCTAAAGGGTGGTACCCCAATGACATAAAATGTAGTGGACACTGAGGCCTTGAGACATGTCAAGCCCTCAGTCCCCTGATGGGTGAGGGTCAATGACTGCCTGGGTGAAGCTACTCAGTCATGGGAATCCAGCCTCGCGCATCTTCTGAATCAGAGTATTCTGATTTGTGATTACGAGATTTTATCTATGTCGTAACGCCCCTTAGTGCAACTGGGGCTAATCTGTGATTAATCAGAACTAACAGGGTCTTTAGATGTAATGGAACCACCACGGGTCTGAAGTCCAGCGTGGAGCCGCAGACTCAGGCGAATATCAGGGTGACTTTTAGCTCTTGGTTCGGCAGAAGAATCCACTTGGACCTCAGGTAACCATCCTCTATTCTCCAGTAACGGTTCTGAGAGACTGTTGGGACTGAGCCGGTGTTATGTCACATTTTGTTCCCGAGTAAATGTGGTTCAACTGCCACCTTTTCGTCTCAGATCATCGAACTACGAATGAACGACAAAACCCATCTCCTTACTGATGAACTAGTTAATCACCCACAGTCACGTCGAACCTAATGGTACCTCTAGAGAGCCTTAAGGTTTTTCTGGAAGCGGAATAAGTCAGAACTTTTAGCCCGAATTCCAAGCTTTGTGATGGACGGACCAACGTTAGCTGCTGGAGTTAGCCTGAGTAGCTACTCACACACTCGGACTCCACGTCGCTCTTCGCCTCGGTCCGGCTCTCTGTCACCTCCACTGGTTCGGGATCTCGACCTCGAGCCTTTGTCACGGGAGAACCCGACCTTCCGCTGTCCGAACCAGAACCGGACTCGTCGTCCTCGCTGTCCTGAGACGCGCGCCTCCTCCTTCGCCGCCGGTCCGCCATCTTAGGACTGGAATGGTTAGTAACGGAAAAAGCAACGCATTATGGGTAATGGTGTTCTTTTGGAGAGCAAATTCTCCCAGCTCTTTGATGTCTACTGCCGCCCTCTGGAAATGATTAGTACAACAACGATGTAATAACTATTTTAATTTGAACGTGTACGTGAATAAACTAAAGCAATTTTTACACATATTAGCCGTTACAAAAAAGTATGAATAATCTGGAACACCTGCACGTTAAATCAACAATGTAACCTACAAAAAACTGCTGGGAATCAAATTGTTGCCCTCATTTTCTAAGAAGATGCCAACTAGAGAACGTCCAAAGATCGGAAGTAAGTTGAAAAACTGAAATAGTGGCGTGTGTGTGTGTGTGTGTGTGTGGGGGGGGGGGGGGGGGGGGGGTCGTCTTTATGGTAAGTATGCTAAAAATATGTATAAAACTACAGGCTAGAAGGGGCTCTTTTATGCAATGTCAGGAATGCAGAACTGTCAATTAACATGTGCTCTGAAGTCACGTGGCTCTGATGCTCATTAATTATTCAGAATTTTAAGCATTAAATTACACTTTAAACAGAAGAGTGACAAAAAATCACCCCCTCAGAGTTGTCATGAATGTAAACTAGATCTATTAAACCTAAAGTGATTTTTTTAACCAGGCTGTAAACATGTTTTTTTTTTCTGCTGTGAAAATGGCATTTTTAACATGGGAGTCAATGAGGATTTGCTCACTTCTGGTAGAAGCCCCTTGGCCTGGCCTGCCAGACTCTTCCTCTGTTTAATTATGCACAGAGAGAGGGTGAAGAAAAGGCCAGGGGTCTCATTTATCAAACGTTGCGTAGAATCCTTACTAAAACCGTAAGCTCAGCAAAAAAAAAATGTACTTACGCCAAGTAGGTTTATGATCTATCAAACATGGAGTACGCACAGCTACACGCAATCTCCGCTTCATAAATTGGAGAATAATGAGAATGTTTCTCAGCTGCATTTTAGTCACATCCCGCCCTCACCACGCCCACTTACTGCCATAAATAGTCAATGCAAAGTGCCTTGTGAATCTTATGCATATACATAAGCCAGCTGTTGCAGCATTTCGATCACGACTGCAGATCAAGGAAGCGCTCTTTCACAAGCAGAAATTCAGGTACCTGTGGGTGAGGTGGAGAAATGAAAGGAAGTGCTTTTGTAAAACAAGAGAAAATTCACTCAGTGGCACAGCGTTGCTGAAGCCGTCAATGCTGAGTTCTTCAGAGAGATCTGTGGCGGATATTAAAAAAATGATCCGATCAGGATTCAATCCCCAGACTCCCGGATGAAAGTCATGCGTGCTAACCAGTCAGCCAAACAGAGATCTTCCTTGTACAAGTAGCCAGGGCGCATGATCAATCGGGTCACAGTGACAGGACACTTACATTGTCACTTACGCATGACATTCTGTATCAATCTGTCACCTTGCTAATTTTCTGCATTCCGTATTTTGCGCATCAGACTGTGTGTGTGCGCGCCAGGTGCACGCGCATGTGTGTGGGAGGTCTTGTTCCGTGTGAAAACGAAGCAGTACAAGGGATAATGCTCCAAGGCAGCTGTGGCTACATTGTAGCTCATCCCCACCAGCATGTAAATGTGTGTGTAAATGTGTGTGTGAATGAGTGTGTGAATTGGGGCATGACTGATTATGTTGTGAAGCGCCTTGGAGGGTTGTTGAACCGAGGCATTATACAAAAACAGGCCATTTGGGCAATATGCTTCACCTACCTTGCCTCCTGGATAGTCTGAGGGACCGTAGGCACCTATCAGGTCGTAACCTCAATTCTTTCAGCGAACCCCAGAATAGCTGTGGCTATTTATCTCAATCTGTGTGAATGTGTATGCGTGTGCTTTGGCGTCCTCTGGCTTAGATAGGTGCTATGCAAGAGCAGGCCATTTACCATATGTTTCACGGGTCAAAGAAGAGTCAGACCCCAGAAAATCCAGCTGACCTTGACCCATTTCATCGTCAATTGATCTCATTGTGGTTGACTCATTTCAGATTCAGACTTTTAAAACTAAACATGATTTATTTTATTGTTTTGCACAGACTCTCATCTCTCAAAACAGAAATCAAACATCACTAAATTAAACATTGCTAAATAACCAATCAGTTGGTTGGCTTTATCTGACTCCAGCAGAATAAATAAACAGAACTTCAACAGTTTGGTTCTGACAAAACTTGTAATGAATACATCTCATCATCAAACAGGTTTAAAAAGTAAAACTTTATGAGTTCATCATCATTAAAGTGGCATCTCTCAGTCAGCATTCATAACATAAATCATCCCTCTGAAATTTACTGAGAAATTCTCTTCAAGATGCTGAATGTAAGAATTAGTTTATTCACATGTTACAGAGTCTGTAAGTCCTACGACCGTTTCCTCCTCAAGGTGTTTCACCTGACGCTCATCAGAGACGATCTTTTTCTCAGGGAGAAGAGGCATCAAAATAGATTTCAGTCTCAAACAGGAAATGTACTCTTCTTCAGGCATCATGTGCAGAAGGTCAAAATTTAGCACCTCACTGCAACACAGAGGTCAAAGGTCAAACTGTTAATGAATGTAAAAGCAGCGTGACTAAACACCTTGAGTATAAAAAAAATGAAAGAAAGAAAACAAGGTCTAAGTGGAAGAATCGTGAAAAATTGAAAACAAAAACCAAAAAATATATTTTAAATTTTTTTGTTATTTATTGAAAGAAAATTATTTAATTTGTATAAAAGAATGAATAATGAAAAATAAATAAGTTAAATATTTTTTTTAATAATGGACCCATTCAAACTAAGTCTAATTAAAGAAGCTGATCAGTATCAACTGAGTTGGGTCCATGGAGCTGAGCATCAGTTAATTTAAAGCTGGTCTATTCGGTTCTGGGCCCAGGTGATTCAACCACTGAATCAAGTGTGTTGGAGCAGAGAAACCACTAAAACATGCTGGATACTGGCACTTTACTGGCCTGGTATTGAATAGCCCCAGTTTGTGGAATAGAGTAATACTTTATTCATCTCAGTGAGAAATTTACTTAATATGAACTCACCATGCAGCTGTGTCCAGGGGCAAAGGTCACAGCTTTCATCACTCTGTCCTGAGATCCACTGCTGCTGCCGCTCACTGAACTCTTCCTCATGATGCCTTCAAATCACAGGAACACAAGCATGTCCACACACGCACGCACGCACGCACACACACACACACAGTGAGTATGAGACAGTTATGTGATGTTGGTTTGCCGACTGCAGTGCATCTCCTTACTTGTAGGGCGCGATGGGTCCGATATCTGCGAGCTGGTTTTAGGGGTGTAGCTTCCAGTCTTTGACAAACGGCGATGGCGGTGGTTCAATATGGTCGCTGGAGACATTACACCAGGGGGTGGAACTTTACCTTTCTTCCGATACAGCTCCTCCATTTCTCGCTTTTGACTCACCTGCAGCTTCTGCACCTGCACCAGGTGTCTATTTAAGAGAGGCCTTGGTTAGAGATACTTGTGTGAGAGTAAGGCTGTGAAATGTTTATATTTTCTGGACAGACAAGAAGGCTGCAGGAGGCAACTGTAATGGGACTTGGTTAAACTTGTTTTAGCAGTTTCACTGAGAAACCGTTTTTACTTGTTATTTTTATTGGCCACTCTGAGTTTCACATGCAGGCCAAATGTGAAAATAGTTTTCTGCCTCTATTTCCTGCATAAGTCGTCGATAGAAAATCGACAGGGAAACGCTCGGATTAGAAAAGCAACAAAGATCTACGTCCCACTCATGAACTCCACCATTTTGTCTTGCGATGGGGAAGGCTGTATTTGTTTAGTGTTCAGGAGAGAGCAGAGCATGTCTTGGCTAGTAGAAGCTAACTGTTAGCATTAGCAACTACACAAAATGGCAGAACACCTTCAGGCTTGTGGTATTTGTTGAGATAAAACATCAACATTGCAAAGAGAACAGATTAAGTGGTGGAGTCACAGTGCAGTTAGCCAATCAGAGGTGAGTTGTCAAAATATCAGGAAATAATAATACTCCAAGTCCTGATGTCTTCTGCTCCCCTCTGCTTCAACTAACTCCTACTTCCCGAAACATGAGCATGAGAGCTTTTTTTCCCAAGGAGATTGTCTCACAAGACATTCATTTATACTAGAGACCACTGCAAAAGTATAGAAAAAGTGAGTGAACTTGGTCTCTAAATGATCAGCCCGAAATTCACAACAGGGTGAAACTCAACCACCAATAAAATGAAAATCAAAACAACCAACAAAATGTCATACGCGCCGGTGGACGAAGCGGAGACAAGGTGAGGATCCAACGCGGGTGAGACAAACAGGCAGGCAAATAGGAATGATGAACATAGATTTATTAAGCACGCTGACACTGGAACAATGAGGCAACAAGAGACAAAGAACTGGAGGGGTTTAAATACAGGAGGGCTGGGTGCTTGGGTGATTGGGAAACAAGAGGCAGGTGGGAGCAATCAACAGGGACACAGGCTGAACCAAACGGGGAGACAGGACAGGGTGTGAGAGTGCCCCCCCTCAAAGGGCGGATCCCAGACGCCCACAGGAACAAGGAGCAGGGTGGGAGGAGGGGGACCCGGAGGGAGGGCCCAGAGGAACCGAGGGACCGATGGAGAGGCGGCAGGGACCAGCAGAGTCCGGGAGCCTGCGCCTGGGACAGAGGAGGAGGCGACGGGCCCTTGGAGACCGGCGCCTGCGGCAGATGAGGAGGCGACGGGCCCTTGGAGGCCAGCGCCTGCGGCAGATGAGGAGGCGACGGGCCCTTGGAGGCCGGCGCCTGTGGCAGATGAGGGTCTCTGCAGGCTGGGCCGGGGACATAGTCTCTGCAGGCTGGGCCGGGGACATAGTCTCTGCAGGCTGGGCCGGGGACATAGTCCCTTGGACGGGCTGGACCAGAGCGACCTTCAGAACCACCATTGGAACCGGAGACGGTGGAGACGTCGGACCAGAGAGAGCATCGACCTCTAGAGTGGAGAGAGCGTCAACTTCTAGAGTGGAGAGAGCGTCAACTTCTAGAGTGGAGAGAGCGTCGACCTCTAGAGTGGAGAGAGCGTCGACCTCTAGAGTGGAGAGAGCGTCGACCTCTAGAGTGGAAAGAGCGTCGACCTCTAGAGTGGAGAGAGCGTCGACCTCTAGAGTGGATAAGGCGACTTCAGACGAGACGACTTCAGAGGTGACTTCAGACGAGACGACTTCAGACGAGACGACTTCAGACGAGACGACTTCAGAGACGACTTCAGAGGCGACTTCAGACAAGGCGACTTCAGAGGCGACTTCAGACGAGGCGACTTCAGAGGTGACTTCAGACGAGGCGACTTCAGAGGCAACTTCAGGCGAGGCAACTTCAGACGAGACGACTTCAGAGGCGACTTCAGACGAGACGACTTCAGACGAGACGACTTCAGAGGCGACTTCAGACGAGACGACTTCAGAGGCGACTTCAGAAGAGACGAGACTGCTTCAGACGAGGCGACTTCAGACGAGAAGACTTCAGACGAGACGACTTCAGAGGCGACTTCAAACGAGACGACTTCAGAGGCGACTTCAGACGAGACGACTTCAGACGAGACGACTTCAGAGGCGACTTCAGACGAGACGACTTCAGAGGCGACTTCAGAAGAGACGAGACGGCTTCAGACGAGGCGACTTCAGACGAGATGACTTCAGACGAGACGACTTCAGAGGCGACTTCAGAGGCGACTTCAGACGAGACGAGACGACTTCAGACGGGGCGACTTCAGACGAGACGACTTCAGATGAGGCAACTTCAGACGAGGCGACTTCAGACGAGGCGACTTCAGACGAGACGACTTCAGACGAGATGACTTCAGACGAGACGACTTCAGAGGCGACTTCAGACGAGACGACTTCAGACGAGACGACTTCAGACGAGGCGACTTCAGACGAGACGACTTCAGAGGCGACTTCAGACGAGACGACTTCAGAGGCGACTTCAGATGAGACGACTTCAGAGGCGACTTCAGACGAGACGACTTCAGAGACGACTTCAGACGAGGCGACTTCAGACAAGACGACTTCAGACACGTCGACTTCAGAGGAGATGACCTCAGACACGTCGACTTCAGAGGAGACGACTTCGGACACATCGACTTCAGAGGAGACGACTTCGGACACGTCAACTTCAGAGGAGACGACTTCAGACACGTCAACTTCAGAACACGAGGGAGCGTCGACTTCAGAACACGAGGGAGCGTCAACTTCAGAACAGGAAGGGGCGTCGACTTCAGAACACGAGGGAGCATCGACTTCAGACTTGGAAGGGGCGTCGACTTCAGAACAGGAAGGGGCGTCGACTTCAGAACAGGAAGAGGCGCCGACCACCATCTACTTCTGGTCCGGGGGCGTCGGCTTCTGGTCCGGGGGCGTCGGCTTCTGGTCGGGGGGCGTCGACTTCTGGTCCTTCGATTTCTGGACCGTCGACCTCTGGACCGCCGGCCTCTGGACCGGAACCGGAACCGTCTGCTTCTGGTCCGGGGGTGTCTGCTTCTGGCCTGGGGGAGTCGGCCTCTGGTCCGGGGGAGTCGGCTTCTGGTCCGGGGGAGTCGGCTTCTGGTCCGTCGACTTTTGGACCGCCGACTTTTGGACCATCGGCCTCTGGACCGGAACCGTCTGCTTCTGGTCCGGGGGAGTCGGCTTCTGGACCCTCGACTTCTGGACCGCCGACTTCTGGGCCGCCGACTTTTGGACCGGATCCGGTACCGTCTGCTTCCGGGCCGGTCCCCTCTGCTTCTGGGCCTGATCCGTCAGCTTCTGGGCTGGTTCCGTCAGCCGATGGGACCGGTGACGGGACGGTTGGCCTAGCCGGGGGCAGGTCCAAGGCGCTGCATCGGGCAGGGGCAGCGGCGAGTCCGCAGCTCTGCCCCGGGACACAGGGCTGCGGTGGAGCTCGGCGTTCTTCTCCACGCCGCGGACCAACTCCGGGGGAACAGACCGCCAGTCTTCTGCCCACGAAACTGGAGCGATCTGGCAGCAGCTCCCGGTCCAAACAAGCCTCCGGTTCCGGGAGGACAGGGAGGAACGCCGCGGCCGAAGGTCGGCGATGGCGTCTTCGGCGAGGCGAAGCATGGGGGGGGGGGAGGCCGGCCAGTGATCAGACGAGAGGAACCGGAGCAGGCACTCCCAAGGCAGAATCTCCCAGCTGGATCCATCAACGGGTTCGGGTGGACGAAGCGGAGACAAGGTGAGGATCCAAAGCAGGTGAGACAAACAGGCAGGCAAATAGGAATGATGAACATAGATTTATTAAGCACGCTGACACTGGAACAATGAGGCAACAAGAGACAAAGAACTGGAGGGGTTTAAATACAGGAGGGCTGGGTGCTTGGGTGATTGGGAAACAAGAGGCAGGTGGGAGCAATCAACAGGGACACAGGCTGAACCAAACGGGGAGACAGGACAGGGTGTGACACAAAACAAAACAAACAATAGCATGGCTAGCACTCTTGCCTTAGTGGAAGAAGGTTGCAGATTCAAAACCCAGCTGTGGGTCCAGAGTCCAACTCTTGGTCCCCTTCCTGGGAGGGCCGGGGACAACAAACCTGTTTGTCCCCCTCTATTGACAGGCGTGGCCTTGAGTACACTTACCAACAGTGGCTGAGAAGTGTGATCCCCTGTAGATAAAAGACTCTCTCTGGTCCTAGTTTTTGAAAATTTAGACCACCTTGTCAGACTGCCACTCAACCGGTGTTGTTCCAGCTCTCCAAGTGACATGGAGAGGCATGTCCATCATGAGAGCCAAACAATACCCAGAGCCTTTGGTATTTTAGTGCAAGTCTCATCCACCCCTGGCACCTGGCACTCTGCCATTCTGGAGCTTTTAGACTACCTTGATGGCCTCTTCCAATGTGACAGTGTTAACTCTACAGACGCTGCCTCCTCAGGGGAGGACATGATAAAGGGATTGAGGAGTATTTGATCCACCACCCAACGATATCCCCAATACAAATCAGCAGTTCTCCCATTATTCAACCCATAAACTGCATTGAACAAGTCCTGCATTTCGCTGCAAGTCTGCTTCCTCAAGTCCAATAGAAAATCCTTCATGATCTTATCAAATTCTTCCATTGCCAAAGTTGTTGCTCCTGTAATCACTGAATTGGGACAGCTAAGCCTCAAAGATATTCTTCTGCAGCTTAACGACTTTCAAATGTCTTGTGTCATCCAACACCCTCCATCAGTTCCTATTCCCACAACAATAGATACCGATGACCTTCTAACTAAATAGCTCTTCTGTATCATCAACTCATCACTATGGATAGGTTTGCGTACCCCTATTATTCTGGGGACTATGCTGACTTGTGCATCATTCCCAGGTATGGTCTTTTATGGTGAGGAGATCTCTAAGGAAGGGTTAGATTAAGAGCAATTCAAAGACCCTGTAAACAACCATGTACGGCAGATGAACTTGCTCAGTAGATGAAGAACAGTGCACCCTCCTGGAGCCAGTCCTGGGAGGGGAGGCTTGGGTGTTTTGCAAGCTGGGTGGCAGGTGAGTGTAGGAACCTGGGCATGCTCATCAGAGACGTCAGAGACAGTAATACAAGATAGTAAAGCATAACCTGAACTACATCAGTTTCATTTTTTTCTGCAGTGAAACAGAACGTTTTGTGATGTGGTCATTTTTGTTCCACCCTTCCTGATTTGGGTTTTGTTTCTTTCTGTCTTATATTGAACAACATCAACAGACTTGATAAAAAAATAAACTCATTAATGAGCCAGTCACCTCTGTCGAAGCTCCAGTAACTCCTCCCACATCTCGTCCTCCTCTGATTCGTCAGAACTGTAGGTTAGAGAGCGGCTCCGTGATTGGCTGAAGCTGCCACCAGTCAGACCAAAGGTGCAGGCTGACTCCTCCGACAAACTGACACTTATTTTGTGATTTCCCATCTTCTTCTCCTCCTGACATGAGGGGTTACCATGGTTACCAGGTGGTGCGACGATAACTGGTTGGTGGATGTCTGAATCACTCTCCCCTGTACTGCTTCCTGTGCTGCTTATTGATTGGTTTCTCCTGGAAGAAGGAGGCGATTGTGTGGTGGGTGTGGCCTGGTCAAAGGGGTGGGGCTCCTGATTCATTTGATTGGGAATGTCTTTAGAGGGTGATACTTCAAAGCGACCAACACTGAAGACTTGGTTCTTCACTAAGAAAGCAGAGAAGAAAATCAAACATTAGGCATATTTCCACAAAACCAGACCCAGAACAATTACTATCTGAGTTATTTATGCTTTTAGTGCAGATATATTTGTTTAGGCTATTGTTTTTACCAAGGGAGTACATCAATGCTGTGGTACCTGTATGCAAGCTGCCATTAGCTGCTTTTGACTCTGAAAATGTTGTCATTGGCCCAGTTAAGCTACGGGGCAATACCCCGAGACATTTGTGCTAACATCTGGAGAGTTCACCATGTCTCTCTCTTCTACTCTTCCAGCCTTTCAACAGTAAATAAAGTGCTCCAATAGAGAAAATAAACTCTTAATTTGTTTTATGTTTATGTCAAGGAAGCAATTAGTTCCTCTGCGAGATCTGCTCTTGGCAGATTGGATCATGTATGGACGTAGTTTTGAATTTAGAAGCGGGAGAGACACAACTGGCATGAGGACCGGGGGGACCTTTACGGTAAGTTTAAAAAATATGTATAAAACTACAGTCTAGAGGCTTTTTTATGCAATGTCAGAAATGCAGAACGGTCAACTACACAGGTGGCAGGAATCACATGTTAGCAAGTACCAGCAGAGCCAATAGTTTAGCTTATGGACGGGTTTAAAGGGAAGCAGGCTTCAATACAAGCGATCGTTCGGTCCTAGTGCTCTACCAGTGTCTTTTTAATATAGCGTAATATTGTTTTTGGATGGTAAAGATTGCAGGGGACAGACACTGACATTAACTTGAGAGGTCAAAAAAGCTGAAGTAACTCTGCGAAGATGTTTTGGGGCTAAAGACTGGGATGCATCTGTGGCATGCACTGGCCATCTGGCATGCTGGGCATTTGGGCAGATGTGCTATTTGGGTTGACAGCTCAGACACTTTGTTTTTTATTTTTTAAACTGGTCTGACAACCCATAAAACCAGTACATACACGTCCTGATTGACACAGGACAGTGCAGGAGTTTGTTTCCTTATACGCCTCTTTACGTCACTTGTTGACTGTGGCTGATTGGTTGTTTCCTACACTGTCACTGGGCTGACCCAATCATATCACAAAAATATCTTCCCCTTTTGGTTCATTGCACAAGTGTGCAGATGTAACGGATGAATGTAGAACTAAATATCTCATTTAAGTCTGGTGTGGAGAGTTCAAACTCATTTGCAGTCATCTAGTGCTAATGATCGTAAAAACTGTACAAGCTGATAAAAAAAAGGCTCATCAAGCAGGACTGATCTGAATCCTCAAGAGCTGATTGGACAAAGAAGGCTTCATAAAACGAAGAACATGATAGAGAACCCTGATCATACCCTTCACAGACTACAGTGTCTTCAGTAAGAAGCTTCTTCAGATCTGTTGCAACACAGAAAATCCTTACTACAGCTAAAACCTGTTACAATGACTGAAGAAAAAAAATATGATAATGCTAGAGTTGATTTCTTTTTGGGATTAACACAGTGTTTTTAATTTAAGTGAATAAGACCAGAATGCTACTTCTGCTGAAAGATCTGCTGCAGGACCAGCAGGTGGACTAAATTTTTTTCTGTCAGTGTATTCGTACAAAACATATTAATGGAGCCACATCGTGCTTTTTCAATCTTTGAGAGCAAAGGTAGGTACACTATGTGATAAAATATTACCAATGGCACTATTGAAATGTCCGTTTATTTTAAACAGGGGTTATTTTTGTCAGTCTGAATCTATAACCGGAAATGGAACAGTCTGTTTCAGTGAAGCTCCGCCCATGTCTGCTCCGACAAAATGTGCCTACAACAGCATCTTATAGGTGAGATAACTGTTGGATTGACTGTGGTAGTCTAGTAGTTAAAGTGTCTGCCTTTCATTGTGTATTGCCATCTGCTGATGCCCGTTCAACTCCCAGTGTCTGCGGTAATTTATTTAGCCACCTGAAGCAAATTTCATGTTTTTATATTTTCTTTTTATTGATTATTTTCTGCAAAAATATTTTGTGTCTCTGGATCTTCAAATATGGTAATTTCCAAGCAGCATTTTAGATGCTCACCTCACAGGCTAAATAAACAAAAAAAGTAAAATAAATAGTAATCCTTATATTTTAAACAGTTTATCAGTAAAGGTTTGAAAACATAATACTGACAAGTGCAGCTAAAAATGAAGAAAAAAGTAACTCCTGAGAACGGGACTCAAACCAGTATAAAACAGTACACAAGGCAGGTGCTCTAACCACTGGACCACCAAGTCTGTTATAAAACTATAGTCGCCTAACACATATATTCACACATTACATGGTCTGGCCATTACGTGTGTCTTTGTGGACAGGAGGCATAGCTTTTATGGCGGTGTTTTTTCCCCAATTCAGAAATAAGTTGTCAGAATATCCACTCTGGTACCGGTGGAAGATTAAAACAGTCATCTGTGACATGAAGATCACATTCTCAGCTGCAGCATGAAATCATCTACTCTATTCCCGCAACTCAGAGAAAGTGGGCATTAGTGACCTACTTCCAGGGGAGGCGGGTTCCAGCTCCGAGACTAGCTTCACGAGCAGGAGCAATGCCTGATGACGCACTTAGTTTCCATCCTTACGTTTGCAGGTCTCACCCCGAAATCTGAAAACTTGCAGCTAAGAAAGGAAAATGCATCAATGCAGCCAAAATGGAGTTTGGGGGTATTTTTCATGAGGAATAAAAATATCACATGGTACAAAGCTCTAAAAAGTGGACTTTTCATGATATGGCCCCTTTAAAAAAATTCAAACCTACATTGATATTTATAGATCAGGCTCAGAAGAGGGTTTGTAATTAACCTTCTGGGACAGGTGGAACTAAAGCAAACACGAGAGAATCTAACCTTGAAGGGTAGGAGACAATCTGCCTGATGGAGACATCGGAGGGGAAACCTGGGCAAAACATACAACATTAATACAAACACTTGCACATTTTCAAATCAGAAAAAACTTCCACTGTTATGCTGATGATACTCATTTATATTTATCCATTAACCCTGATGAACCTAGCCGGTTGGTTAGATTCAATACCGCTTCCGGTCGGTAACAAGATGGCGCCTGTGCTTGGCTTAGCCGTGGTCACTGGCCACTTTTTCAAACGTTTCTCCACTAACCTCCTCTTTTCCACTTTGCTCCTGTCTGCGATCCTCTTCAGTAGTGTCCCTGCTACCATCTCCTATGATCGCCAGACTCTTTTGTCCTTCCGTTCGTTCACGATCGCCCAAGATGCACTGAGGACATACCTCCCTGTTTGTTTATCTGAGTGGCGCACTGGCCCAGAGCCAAACGACGATTCCAACCAGGGCGCCTCCAGCGATGTTTATCCAGTCCCGGGAAAAAGTCGGAGGAAAATAGGTAAACGAGCAGGAATCTAGGTGAGAATAAGACTTCTCTTAAAGCGTGGTTTATCTAGTAAACATCGGCGTGATCTTCTAGCTTTTGTCCTTTGTTTGGCGACTTGAGTGCCACTTCCGCATTCCCGCCAGGCCGTGTTGCTGCGAGTTTTCTCCATCCAAGTTTTTTAAGGTCGGTTTATCCTCATTCCTCAGTGGTTTCTCCTCCTGTTCCCTCCATAAGAGGTTTTTATAAACACCGTGGATGTAACCCTGCTAATTTAAGTCCACTAACTCCATCTTTTTCTGTAGTTTCTGATTCTTCCACCTCACTGTAACGGAATGAAATGACTTTTTTCCACGTAAAGTCATCCCCCCCCCCTCCTCTGACATAGAACTAATCTGCATGAGATATTGCCTCAAGGTCTCATGCATTTGCTCTAAACTGCTTCCTTTCCAGCCTAAGAGAAGAATGAAGAAAAGGACTCTCCTTTTAACAAATCAAAGAACTCTATTTTTAATGAAGCTAATTAAACAAAGTGTTAGTCAATAATAAGATGTGACCATTCTGTGAAATCATAATATTAATTACTTCATTATAATCCTATAGAATATAATAAGTAATATGACTTTAAATGTTTCCACTAGGACTGATCTCATGTAGAGTTAAGACATGACACATTGCTTTTACTGATCCAATCAGAATCTGCCAGATCTGACGAAGGCGTGGTTTTGGTGGTGCTTGGTAAATCTGTCACCTTTTCATTTGACCATAAACCAAAACATCCGAAGTATAAAACTATGCCCACGTCATCTTTAACGCCAGTTCAAAGCGTTCGAGAGAAGTTGACGGAGTGGCCAATTCGCGACTCTCCTCTTCAGCCAAAAGAACAAACGACAAACTGGATAAACCTGTTGCTGTTCCACCTGCTGCAACGTGTCCTTTCAGAATAACAGCTGAACCAACACGACCCCGTTTTGGGTCTTGTTAGATGCCGATAAACTGTCGTGACCCGGAAGTATCTCAAGACTGGTGGGCAGCTGCCGCGGCTGTTCTACAAGCTTCGGGTCCAAAGGTCCAAACTGGACCTCTACACCTCCTGATCTAGACGGGGACTTCCGCTAAGGGTACATAGACCGACAGAATGGCGTCGAATGTGTTTATGAATCTAACCAAAGCTTAGCGTGAAGACATCAACTTCACTTCCCACCAGTACTAATCGTTTCTTCTGATTTGCTGGTTCTGAACAACATTCCACACTACACCATTCTCTGTCTCATTCCACCTTAGTAACACCATACATTTAGTGTTTAAGTTAGTCCAGTTTTAATTTGTTTAGTAATAAATCTTTAAACTTTTAAAACTTGACTCTCTTCTGTTGTCTGAGTTAATACGAAGCTGTTACATAATCCCTGCAATAAAAATTTCCAATCTTCTGGTTAAAGGTGCCCAAAGATCCATAAGGTTGATTCCATATTTCCTATGGAATCTCACGTGTCATGGTTCATTAAATAACATGTAAATTAACCCATTACATCACTCAGCATGGCTCTATTAAATACCTGCTCTGTTAACAATAAGTCCTTCCTGCTCAATGATTTAATTCTCTCTAAAAACCTGGATTTTCAGTTTCCGACTGAAGTTTGGCAGCAAACATCTGACTATTCTGGTCTGACTAAACTCTGCCCGAGTGGTTATTCTTTTCTTGGCCAGCCCCGGGGTTCTGGTTGTGGTGGAGGCCTTGCTGTTGTTTTCAGAGACCATCTTCCATGTAGCTCTACAACCTCTGGTCACTTCTTTTGAACTGCAGTTGATTAAAGTCAGGCGTAAGGACCCGTTCTACTGTGATGTGGTCTATCGTCCACCTGGTCCAAACAGATCTTTTCTTCAGGAGTTTAGTGACTTTCTATCCTCCAATGTAAAGCTGTCCAGACTGGTGATTGTTAATGATTTTAACATCCACGTTGATGATCCCTCCGATCTCTTTGCCATGAATTTCTCCAGCCTTGTGGACTCCTTCAGCTTTACCCAGCATGTTTCTGGCCCCACACACACCAGGGGGCACACTCTAGACCTTGTTTTTACCCTGAGTCTAAATGCTGACAGTGTTTGTCCTGAGGACATTTATATTTCAGATCACCATTGTGTGTGTGTGTTGTTTGTTGTGTGTGTGGGAGGGTAGGTGTGTGTGTGTGTGTGTGTGTGTGTGTGTGTGTGTGTGTGTGTGTGTGTGTGTGTGTGTGTGTGTGTGTGTGCCTGCTTTGTCTTAGAACTTAGAATGAGGATTGCTGTAAAAGTCACTGACACCAGTCAGTGACTCAATGCAATTTGCTTGGTTCCTTATATAGGAAACTTTTTACTGATTGGCTTAATGACCTGGGGCCTCATATATCAAGCTTGCTTGTGCACAAAACTGGGTAAGAAAACTGCATTGGCAACTTTCCATGCAAACTTTGGGATTTATGAAAGAAAACTTTGCGGAAAAATGTGTGCAACGTTAAGTTGACTAAGGACCTGGCTTACGCACATTTTGGACATGGAGAGCACCCGCAGTGCTGCTGCTGAGAAGGATAAAATTATGAATTCCAGCAGCATTGTCACTTGACCCCCCCCCCCCCCCCCCCCACACACACACACACACACAGCCTGAAGCTCAGAATACGGAATGCTGAATATCAGCAGGGGATTTAGACAGAACATCGTGCGTCTTTGACAGTGTGAGCGTCCTGCCACTGTGACCCAATTGATTGTGTGCCCTGGCTACTTGGTCAATGGAGCTCTCTCTTTGGCTGACTGGCTAGCGTGCATGACTCTCACCCGGAAGTCTGGGAATCGAATCCCGATTGGGCAATTTTTTTTATATCTGCCACAGATCTCTCTGAAGAACCCACAGCGTTGACGGCTTCAGCAACGCTGTGCCACTCAGTGGATTTTCTCTTATTTGTTTTGCAAAAGCACTTCCTTTCATTTATCCACCTCACCCTTCAAGTACCTCAATTTCTGCTTCTGTGAAATTGCACTTCCTTGATCTGCCTTGATCTACGGTCGCCATCGTCATTGGCGGAGCGCTGCAACAGCCGGCTTATGTATATGCATGAGATCCACAAGGCACTTTACATTGACCAATTATGGCTGTGAGTGGGCGTGGTGAGGGCAGGATGTGACTAAAAAGCAGCTGAGAACATTTCTTGTTAGTCTATGATTTACTGTATGAAGTAGAGATTGCATGCAGCTGTGCATACTCCATGTTTGATAGATCACAAACCTATTTGGTGTAAGTACAATTTTTTTGCTGAGCTTCAGTACGGTTTTAGTAAGCATTCTACGCAATGTTTGATAAATGAAACCCCTGACCTGTATTGGAATGTTTACTGTGTGAAGTGCCTTGAGATGACTCTTGTCGTGATTTGGCGCTTTATAAATAAACTTGAATAGAACTGAATAAAAATTGTGCTGCTAGGATGCATTCAACATTTAAAAAGTCCTTTGAGGTTTGTGGATGTCAGCATACATGAAGAGAAGACGTTTCAGAAAGGTCAGATAGCTCTCTAAGATGGTAGAGACATGTCCTACCAGTTTGTGAGGAGTTGCTGAAGGGAGAGTGGAAGTAGACGAGGAGGTGGAGGTGGAGGAGCAGGTGGATGAATCAGACAGCTCTCCTTTGTGACTGGGAGTTCTGGTCAAAATCGAAGGAGAAACTCTCTCCGAATCTGTGAACCAGTCAAATGTATATAAATTATTCAATCAAGTGAGATTTTACTTAGTGATGTCAGCAGGGACTCACCAGTAGATGGCAGGGGTAAGCCAGCCTTTAGGATGGGACTGATGGGCTAAAAGGAAGGAAAAAGAGAATGAATGATTCAGTTTCTGACGCTCACAGAAACCTGGTATCTCTAGATCCTGGTACGAAAAACCAAACGAACTTTGGGAGCAGATCACCAGACCAATACACTAGAAAGTCCACAGAGCTGTGTTAGATTAGATTTCCCCATACCTGAGATGAGTCTGAAGTCTGGCTGATTGGTGCTCCCTGCTGATTTTCCTGAGTGCAGCCTGCATGTGCTGTTGAGGGTGTGTAGGTTGGTTGGGTTGAGATGGGGATGTGGCTTTGATGGTGGAGACTGGAGCCCAGAGAAGGAGATCCAGGAGGTGATAGGGTAGCTTGGGGGGTTAGGAATGGGGGAGACAGGGGCTGAGTTTGGGGATGAAATCCCTGGTTGGGAGCCCCTGGTGGGGGCATGAGTGACTGAGCCACACTCATGGCAACAGAGAGGACATTGTTCAAAGAAAATAAAGGCTGGTCAGGAGAAGGCCACTGAGTAAGGAGAGGAGCAGAGGGAGAGGATGTAGGGGTGAGAAGGGAAGGGTTGCTGTGGACACGGGTAAGAGGAGGGACGGGGCTAGAGGTGGAAAAGGGGGCGGTGTAGGTAGAGTATGGCTGGGTTGGGAAATGATACTGAGGAACAGGAGGAAGATGAGAGAGGAAAGGAGTGTTGAAATCTGGATGGGAGTAATGGGGAGGGGGAGGTGGAAGCTGATATGAGGAAGCTGTAGAATAAATGAAACAAAAAAGCATCATAAACTTTCAGACATCAGTCCAGAATCAAATTCTGTTTTGCATGGATTCAGGTTAAATTCTAGCCAAGGCTGGTTTAGGTTGGGTGAAGCTTGTCATGAGCCGGGGTAAGTGCTCCTTTTCTCTTAACCATCTGTGAATCTCTTGCCAGGAGAAGGAGTGGCTCAGCTGTTCCTGATCAGCAATCAGCGGGGTGTTTTCCTATTTAAGGTGGATGGAGGGTTAGGGTTAGGGTTAGATTTCCTCAGTTTTGGTAGTAGCCAGCCACTCGAGTTATCTCTTGTATTTCTAGGATTAATGTTATTCGTAGTGTTTTTTTGCTCTTAGTATATTTGGATTTTTACCCTGCTTCAGGATTTCAAGATTTGGATATTCAGCACGCGGACCATATCACTAACCTCCATAACCCACCTCTCATCTCAACCCAGTGCCCCATCCACCAGGACGCCCCGCTTCTCTCCACCTATGCTCCCTCTCCTGCGCTTCCCCCGGCTCTCTACCTCTCCCTCCTCCAGCCAACATATACACGCCCCACAGTAAGTTCTGCTGAACACCTCTGCCTGCCTACAATGGACTTCTGAATCAGAACCTATGCTCACCTGTGTTCTCCCTCCTCCAGACGCTGAGCTGTCGTAGCAGTTCCAACCACAGACTTATCTGTGAATCCTAAGTTCCTCCTTTATGAATAAATAATTTTTCCATCCGTTTTTGGTCTGTGTTCCATTCTGCATGTTTTGGGTTAGGTACCTTCCTCCAAACATGACAACGCTAAGCTTAAACTGAGTAAATTTCAGAAGTTGCAGCCTTCAATGGACCCAAAATACCCTCTAGACCAAGTCCTTGTTGACTGCCAAGACCTCAAGGGAGTAGCCGTAAAGTCCGATGGTCTATCCTTTAGAAATATGCTGGTGAAGGTTCTTGGTCATCCAGGTCATGGTATCAAAAGAGGTTTGAATAAAGGCTAATGCTTAAACGGTTTAAGTCTAGGTCACATCATCCTGCATCTAATCCAGTGGCACTCAGTAGGCGGCCCCCTCCTTGTGGCCCCCGAACCGCCCCCCCCCAAAATCCGACATACAAGCTGGAGAGGTAGGGACCGTGCTGTTTCATTGTATTTTAGGTTTATGTGTTGTGTGTAAAACTGTCAGCGCCCCCCCCCCCCAACACACACACACACACACAGTAGAGGTTATCAGGAGGAAGGGTATTCATAGGTAGTTTCTGCTTTTTAAGCAACAATGGACAGCTAGTTTATAAGCTTGACCTTCTCACGTTCCAATTTCTAGTTGCCTTCATTCAAACCCCTTTGGATTACCATGACCTGGATGACTGAAAACCTTCACCAGCATATTTTTGAAACATTCTCACATATTCTTACACATTGCTCCTTTAATTATTGATACAATGTTTGAAAGCTGAAGACACTTTCCTGGTGCACTCCAGATTTTTGAAAAATTATATTTATTGCTTTAGCAAAACAATTTTTATGTCCAAGATTTGGCTCATTTTAGACAAGAACAAATTGTGTTGAAGTTAGGTGCTGAACTTCTACAAGTGGAGTAATACAGGTCCCACTGTGGAGGTGAGTTGAAAGTGGCTTCTATGAGTAGGAAATGTCATAGTTCTGTCCAAAGTCCTCCTGACTAGAGTGTTAAATAAGAATAGGAGAAAAAACATGGATATTTTACCTGAAGGGGTCTGAAAAGACTGTGACCTCAGTGGTCTGACAAGGGGCGTGGACTCAGTGTCAATGCAGAAATCCACAGCTTTCAACTGGGTGGGGTCACTGTCATCAATGTCTGAAAGGAAGAAACAAAAAAAATCTGAATCAGAATTCCATAAAACAAACCCCAAAACTGGTCTGAATCAAATCGGTTCCTCTTTATTGAAAATCCTCTTTTAATCATTTTTTCATCTCCTCTACGTTAATTTGAAGCAAACAAAACCATGTTTTTTTTTCTTACCTGGTAAAGAGGATGAGGACATGGTTCTGGACAACCCCCCTGTCACTAGGTTCAACTAAAAAGAATATATACTTTGTTCATTTACATACAGTCATGGTCAAAGTCTGACCACATTATTTCTACTGTTTTACATAATGTCTTAAAACATCATCAGATCCTTCTGTTGGGAAGAACAGTACAAAACAGTTTCAGTTGAAAATGAGGTACCTGGGATTCAGGTAGAATGGAGGCCGTCAAGTGAGATATCGTGTTTGAGTCAGCAGGATGCTGTTGGTCCATCATTAGCTCCGCCCTCTTTATGATTTCATACATGCGAAGGATGAACCCCTCCCGCTCTGATGGCAGGATGAAGTCTCTGTGGAGCTGAATGCAGAGTAAAGTGATTACTAATGTGATTTTTAGTAAATTATCTTATCTGCTCATGATCTTAATTTAATGTTTCTATCTGAAATGTGGCTAACTGATAGTTGTTCTCATAACAGTTAGAATCAACACCACCAAATTTCCCATAGCTAATCGTGCTTCAGTCTTACAGGAGAGCTGGTGGTGTAGCTACTACTTTTAAAGACTTGTTCCTATGTAAACAGCTAGTGTGTGGTAATTATGACTCTTTTGGGTACCTCTGTTTTGAACTGAAAGATACAACCAAGATATTAGCGTTAGCAACCTACAGACCTCCAGGGTCGTGCACTCCTTTCCTAAAAAACATCACTGAGTTATATCAATAGACTACAAATCTTCACATAACCAGTGACTTTAATATTCAGGTTAATGATGCTAATGACAAATCTGCAGAAAAATTCCTTTGAGTGCTTGAATTATATGGTCTTCAACAAAATGTCCACAATCAAATACACTATTGGGGCACATGCTCAACTTAATTTTACCTAAAGATGTGGATGTGTCAAACATTGTTGTTAAGGATGTGGGTCTTTCTGACCATTTCTGTAATTTTTCTGATATTAATTTCACCTGCTACACATCACACCTCAGTTGTTCTAAAAAAAAGGTATCAGGGTGATCACACTGCATCAGTTTTTAAAGAACTTATGAATGTGTCAACAAGTCTGACAAACAGCAATGCTGATTCACTTTTAAATCATTTCAACTGCTAAACTCTTGAAGTCCTTGATACCATTGCAGCAGAAAATGTCAATCTTATCTCTGGCAAACAAAAAGCTCCATGGAGGTTCACTAAATCTGTTACAAATCAGAAAAGAGAATGCAGGTAAACTAAGCATCAATTCAGAAAAAATAACCTACCAGATAACTATGAAACCTTCAAAATGCAGCTGTGCACTTACAACTCTGAATTAAATAAGGCGAGACAAGCCCTTTTCTCCAAACTCATTATTGATAATATTCCCAATTCCTGTGTTTTGTTTGCTATTGTTCAGAGGTTACCTTACAACACAGTTAGCTCCTGATTTCATATCCCAAACTAATTGTAATGAGTTTGCATCCTTTTTCAATGACAAAATCATAAGCATCAGGTTTGCCATTCATTCCTCCTTATCAACCAACAAAACCAGACAGACCGCTGCAACAACCACACAGAAACAATCTGGTTAGAATGCCAGCCTTCAGTGTGATTAGTGGTAAAACACTGGAGGACATAGTAAATACCTTAATCTCATCTACCTGCTGTCTGGACACCCTGCCAACTAACCTTTTTAAAACATTTTAGCTGTTTGAAAGCTGATGTACTGAAAATTGTTAATTGCCATTAATGTCAGGTATTTCCCCTAAATCATTGAAAACTGCTGCTGTTAAGCCTCTTCTAAAGAAAAGGAAATTAGATCCCTTAGTGATGAATAACTACAGACCATTCTCTAATCTCCCTTTCAATGGGAAAATGATTGAAAAAAGTTATGATCCAGCTGAACAACTTTTTACAGACAAACAACCTGCTAGATAGTTTCCAGTCAGGCGTTATACAACACCGCAGCACTGAGACTGCACTGATCAAGGCAGTAAATACAATTCTTCGAAATATGGATTCAGGCAAAACATCTGTCCTGGTGAGGCTCGATCTCACTGCAGGTTTTGATACTGTGGACTACAACATCATTCTTGATAGACTCATAAACTGGGTGGGGCTTTCAGGCACAGTACATAGTTGGCTCCAATTTTATCTTGAAGACAGGGGTTATGTTGTTTCCAATGGTGATCACAAATCAAAGCTGATCACCATGACATGTGGTGTCCCGCAAGGCTCAGTTCTTCGACTACTGCTCTTCAATCTCTACAGGCTCCCCTGGGTCACGTCATACTTAATAACAACGTTGCTTATCATAGTTATGCATGATAACACAGATCTTTCTAGCTTTATCACCAAATGACTGTAGTCCCCTGGACTGACCCTATCAGTGTTTGGAGCAAGTTAATGACTGGAGTCAAACTTCTTCCAGTTAAAGACAAGACTGAAGTTATTGTCTTTGAAAATAAGAAGGATCAGATGGAGGTTACTGCTCAACCTGGCTCCAGATGAATAAAGACAAAGACCCAGGTTGGAAATCTTGATGTCATAATTGATTTAGACCTGAGCTTCACTGGTCACATTAAGGCTATAACTCGATCAGCGTTTTATCATCTTCATCAAATAGCACGACTCAGAGGTCTCATGTCCAGACAGGACCTAGAGAAACCCATTCATGCGTTCATCTCATCGACATATATACTGGACAATTTGTGTCCATAGGTTCCAATTATAAGTTTTTGTGCCAAAATGGGAGGTGGCCACCACCACCATTTTGACCGTGTCAAAGGTTCTGTCAAGCCCAGACAAGGGAAAAGTGGTGGAGCTGAGGGTGGGGTTGTAAGGCTGGGATCAAATGACGACACCCGTTGAACTGAAGCGATGTAGCTACAAGCTAACGCGGAGGTGGGAGCTAAGCTAATGGAGGTAGCTACCTAGCTACAATCAGAGTTAACTGTGCACAACACCGGAGCTTCTGAGTCAGAGATGAGCCGGGCTGACCCCTGGGTAAAACCCGGTGGAACACAGAGGTTTCCATCCGAGAGCTCCACAAGCCGGCAGCCCGCGCAGCAGACAGGCGCCGCTGCGATCAGAGATGCGCCGAGCTGCCACTGAGGGGAGGGAGACTATACTGGTAGCTGGAACCCAGCTCCACCAACATGTCATATTTCAACCCATTTTCAAAAATGCAGCATTATGTTAAAAGCACTGGGTTTTACCCTACTAAATTTAAATTTCATGGTTAAACAGTACATGTTAAAATCTAAGCTCAGCTAGTGCAAGAGCGGCAGTGACCTAAAATCATCGACATAAATATAATTTTACTTACTGAAAAAAATGAAGTGGAGACTCCTCGGACGCTCTATTCATGCAATTAATGCCACAGCAAGTTATTTAGTCCAGCAATTGTACAAATAATATCCAAAAAAGAATGCACAAATGCTACAACTAATGGTCTAAGTTGAGAGACTGAAAATGGCGGAACACTTTTCAGGCAAGGCCGAGGCTCAGACTGAGGCCTTTCCCGTGAGCTAGCTCTGTGGTCACGTGGGTCTGATGCTCATTAATTATACAGAATTTTAGGCATTTAATACATTTAAACAGAAGAGTGACAAAAAAACTCACCCCCCTCAGAGTGGTCATGAGTGTAAACCAAAAACATGTTTTGGTACCAGGCTGTAAACATGTTTATTTCTGCTGTGAAATTGGTATTTTTAACATGGGAGTCAATGAGGATTTGCTCGCTTCTGACACCAGCCCCCAGCGGATGAGGGTGGAACTGCAATTTTTGTCACTTCCTGTTTTGCTTCATATCCAGACCCGAATTATGGGGGCTTGGTTCATCTCCAGCAGGCTGGACTACAGCAATGGTCTTTTGACTGGTCTTCCCAAAAAAAGCTGTAAAACAATTGCAGCTTATTCAGAATGCTGCTGCTAGAATATTAACAAGAACCAAGACACACATCACTCCTGTTCTTAAATCTCTACACTGGTTACCAGTAAACTACAGAATCAATTTCAGCATACTTCTACTAGTTTATAAATCACTCAGTGGCATGGGGGCAGAATACACGTCAGATCTCCTTCCTGTAAATATGCTCAGCAGGGCTCTGGAAAAAGTCAGCTGAACCCCACGTCAGAACCAAACAGGGTGAAGCTGCTTTTAGCAACTATGCTGCACACAGATGGAATCAGCTTCCTCATGACCTCAAATGTGCCCAAACTCTAGAAACTTTTAAATCAAAATTGAATACCTTAATGTATTCATCAGCCTTTGAACGACTTATACTGCACCTTCTGAACTGTAACTGCTCACCTTAACTTTGCCTTTTTTCGTATTCTTACATCTTATTCTTACAATCTAACTTTATGTACTCATCAGCCTTTGCCTGTTCTTATACGGCACCTTCTGCACTGTTACTGCTCATCCTTTAGCTTTGTCTTTTTCTTTTTAATTTTTAAATCTAAATTGTATTTGTGTGTATTTTAATTGTGCTGTTCTTGCTAAATGGAAAGTGCATTGAATTGCCTCTGAGTATGAAATGTGCTATTCAAATACAGCTGCTTTGCCTTGCCTTACAGTTGAACATCTTGCAGGTTTGCAGGATAAGAAATTTTAAACCTTCAGATCCACATCTTTATCTTTTAGATATTTAAGGTCGAAAAGCTCCTCAAATAAGCTACATTATTAAAGAACTCAACTCTAAAGTCCAGCCCCCTTTCTTAAAGCCCTCGCAACTGCAACTCAAGTCACGTCTCCAGAATTCAGAATGCCGGACGCAACTGAAACTGTCAGAAAACATAAAAACATGATGCTATATTGCCTATTAAGAAAAGATAGAGCCACTCTGGCATGATGCCATTGTTTAAATGCAGAATCATTGCACTTTGCTCTTGTTCCGCTTTTAATCGACTTTTGGTTTTTGGCCATAGCCATTTAGAATGCAGTTTTGTTTTCGACTTATTGCACCTTTATGCCACGAGTCATAATGTCTAACTCCTAATGCACCCACGTAACTGTATAACATTTTAGTATGTTGGGGTGACAGTGGCACAGGAGTTAAGTGCTCGCCCCGTAATCGGAAGGCTGCAGGTTTGAGCCTCGCTCAGTTTGTCGCTGTCATTGTGTCCTTGGGCAAGATACTTATCCCACCTTGCCTGCTGGTGGTGTTCGGAGGGACCAGCGCCAGCACTCGGCAGCCTCGCCTTTGTCAGTGTGCACCCCAGGACAGCTGTGGCTACATCGTAGCTCATCCCCAACAGCGTGCAAATGTGTGTGTGTGAATGGGTGAATGACTAATTGTGTTGTAAAGCACCTTGGGGGGCTCCAGGACTCTAGAAGGCACTATATCAAATACAGGCCATTTACCATTTATCATATGTTATGTTTATGTTTATGTATTTAGCAGACACTTTTGTCCAAAGCGACTTACAAGTGATAATCGGCATGTTGCCCTTGAGGCTAACAACAACAATAACAACAACAACGGAGAAGGAAGTGACACCACCATCAGCCTCAGCCTGACGAAGTTTGCCGCAAACGAAACGTTGCAGGTAAATAAAACCTTTCTGCGTTTTAAAAAGAACTAAAAAATGGAACAACAACTTGACATCAATCATGGAGAGGAGGGAACAAGGAGTGGACAGTAGAGAGGGGGGACGGTTGCAGGGAGGGTGCTAGTTAAGAAGATGCTCTCTGAAGAGCAGGGTCTTCAGGAGTTTCTTGAAAATTGAAAAGGAAGCTCCTGTTCTGGTAGTGCTTGGTAGATCATTCCACATTTGTGGAACGATGCATGAGAAGAGTCTGGATTGTCCTGAGCGTGGTGTAGGCACTGCTAGCCAACGATCCTGTGGTGACTGGAGCGGCCGGGCCGAGACGTAAGCCTTTGCAAGAGGATTCAGGTAGAAGGGAGCCGTACCATCTCGGACTTTGTATGCTAGTGTTAGCAATTTGAATTTGATGTGTGCTGCTAGCGGTAGCCAGTGGAGCTCAATGAACAGAGGGGTGACGTGTGCTCTTTTAGGCTGATTGAAGACCAGACGCGCCACTGCGTTCTGGACCATTTGAAGAGGTCTCACAGTACACGCTGGAAGACCAGTTAGAAGGGCATTGCAGTAGTCGAGGCGGGAGATGACAGTAGATTGCACCAGGAGCTGGGTGGCATGTTGTGTTAGGTATGGTCTGATCTTTCGTATGTTATACAGCGCAAAGCGGCATGAACGAGCAACAGAGGCAACATGATCTTTAAAGGTCAGGTGTTCATCAATCACAACACCCAGATTTCGAACTGCCTTTGAAGGAGCCAGAGATAACACATGTACCGGCTCTGGCTTTGCTTCTTTTTTAACTGCTCCAAAGCAGAGAATGCACGATTCATGTGCAAAGAGAATTATGTGAAGAGGGTTGAGGGACAGGTTGAGGACATTTTAATACTTTGAACAGGATCCAGTTATTGGGGGGGGGGGGGGGACTGTAATTTTCAGAGGCAATAAAAATATATTGTTTTTTTTTTCATTTTTACAAAACTTTAAATTTATTTGAAGAACATTTGAAACAATATGGCAAAAAAAAGTCTATCACATATCCCATACCTCATCGTTAAAGATAATTTAGAGCTGTTCTGATGCTTTGTTCTGATTGGTTCTTGTTCTCACCATCACAGATGAAATGTCCTCTGGATTATCTCCATCTAGGTCAAACTTAAATGTCACCATCTTATTGTTGTGGGTCTGCAGCTGACACTCAACCACCCGATCCACCTTATCAGAAACCTGAAGACCCAGAACACAATCATGTTTAAGGTCTTCTCATGTACAGTTTATAATGGTGTAGGTCCAACTCACCCCAATGATTCTCAAACGAGCTCGGGCTCTTCTCCTGAACTGTTTTGTAGCTTCTCTAGTAGCAGCTTCCTGGTTGCCTCTATCTGATTGGCCATCATTGGTGTCACTCAAACCCGAGGTTATGTCAGAGGAGTAGCTTAAACAGAAGAACACCATCAGAACTTTAAATTTGTATCTTTAATTGAGAATACCATTCCTGATGCAGCTCTATGATGTAAGTGGAGGTCAGTGGAGGACTTTACCTGTCAACAGGTGAAGAAAAGCCACAGGCTGATCTTGGTGGAGGTCTCTCAGCATTCTGGGAAACAGCAATGCTCTGCAGGAAAACATTGTTAAAATTACACCTCCAGTAGAGTGCAGCAGACATGGTGTCACACAGCTTTCACATGCTATAACACCTAAAATAGAGGGGACGTTCAATGTTTCTGATTCATTAAAGCCAATGGTGCCTTTCACTGTAGCTAAAACAGATTGTGACGTTACGTTGAAATTCACTTTTGGGAGGTAGACAAACAAGCACACATTTTGCATGGATGCCTATATATTTGAGTTGCTCTGATCATCACAAAGTTGTAGTTTTTTGGGAAGATACTAAGCACTGCTTTTGGGTTTTTTGCTAATCATATTAAAGATACCCAGATCAAATGTTGGAGGAGGCATTTTTTGCCCTTTTCCAAAGCCGAGTAAGGACCACACAGCTACAGTTGTTCTATTTATTTTGCCTGTAGGAAAGGTCGTACATCTGAGAATGAAGAGCAATGCTCACAGATGTGGAGTTATGCAGAAGGTAACAGTGTAATCAAAGGGGCCCAGCTGAATGTCTGGGCCAGACAACATGGCTATCCAAACGTGGACAAAATAAGGCTTTAGACCAGAGGTGGGTGGTATGTAAAAAGTAGTGATTAGCGGTTGGGGGTGAGACACTGAAATTTAAATTTACCTATATCAAAATGTATGTCTATTACTTACTGTGTCAATATATTTGGTATTAAAAAAAAGAAAAGATGTGTATAGGTTACTGGCATTAATGTTCCTTTAAGATGCTGTGCCCAGAACAGTGCCCCAGTAATACAGTCATTTTGAGGGCCTCAAATTCCCTTTTGAAACAAAATAATCTTAGGCGTCCAGATGTTTGAACGCCTTTCATTTTCATGAGTGAAAGGTCCAGGAGATTTGTGAAGAAAATAAATACACAGGTGAATTGGACAGACATTTTCCGTCATCCCAGAGCTTTCATTTTGTCTTCATTAAGCTGCTCTCTAAACCTCCTCCTTTTTTGCATGGTGAACCATTTATATATGAGGGATTTTGTTTGTAAACTTTAGTGTACCTAGTATATTGATAGCAGAACATATGGATTTTGTTTTTGCCACCCAGCCCCTCGTGCATGTGCACAAAGATGAAAAAAAAATCAGCATAACTCCTTTTTAATGACCGATGTCAACTGTAAACTAGGCTTTTCCAGGAAATCCCAAACAACTGGATCTGCATTCTGATCAAGTTAAAAATACATAACTGTTGACAGATATGTTTAACTTGGGATCTTATCAGGTGCAGATGATAAAAGATGTATGGTTTAACCATGCCCCCGCCTTTCAAGGCCTCCTTTGCTCACCTTTGGGAAACGCAGAATGGGCAAAGGTACTGTTTTGGAAAGGGTGGGGTTCGGGTCAACAGGAGATATTTCTGCCTTTTCTGCGATACTGGAGAGCACAGTGGTCTCACAGTTTGCTGTCAGGGCAATAAAACAAACAGTTAATATCAGTATGATGTACGGGTTTATAGAAATAAACACAAAATATTGCCATTTGAAATAAATAGCTGACAGGCAGTAGAAGATGGGGACATCTGTGTGGTCTTTTTGTCTTCGTCCACATCTCTGTCTTCTTCTGCTCTGCTGGAATTGCCAGAACCCATTGGGCTACTGCTTGAAGACACCACTGATGTCCCTGCTGTCCACAAAGTTGTGGGCGGAGCCATTGTCCTTAGTTTTGTAGGCGGGGCTGTCATTACGTGAGTTGTGGACACGGTAGCTTTCAAAGGTGTGGTGGGTGGAGTCGACATTCCAAGGAAAAGATCCTTCTGTGAGGTTAAAACTGAACATTTTAATCTAAAATCAAACAAAAAAACACTAAACAGTTCTGTGAATACTACAGAGAATACTACTACTAGCAGTAGCTCAGGAGGTACTGCAGGTTGCCTAGTGATAGGAGGATTGCAGGATCGATCCGGTTCAATGCTGTTGTGTCTTTGGGCAGGACACTTCACCCGACTTGCCTGTGTTGGTGGTGGTCAGAAAGGCCAGTGACGCAAATGTCAGTCTTGCCTCTGTCAGAGCACCCCAGGACGGCTGTGACAATGTAGTAGCTTACCATCGCCGGTAGTATGTGAATGTGTGAGTGCCTAGAAGAGAGCTATATAAATCGAATCAATTATTATCAGTGTCAGCACTCTGCCCATATGCTTCATGCACTGTGAGTAGGGCACCAAGTGACCAGGAGGGCTCCAACTGATCAGGCTATGCGCTGGCCGATATGGAGCGGGTCAGTCAGACTCGCCGTTATGGAGGATCTGGCAGCACACGTGCGCCCGCCTCCTTCCTTCATCCGACAACCACTCTAGTGGCATGAGCCACAAAATGAGACTCAGCTAAGGGCACCAATGTGGCCAGTGCCGGGCCTGATTATTACTACTACTAATAATAACAGTACCTCTTGTATAATGCCTTTCTAGGTCAGGGACTGTAAGTTCCTTGATATTGCTATATTGCAGCCACACCTGTCCTAGGGGCAGAGGTGAGGGTGCCACATAATTGGCCCCACTGTTCCCTCCAACAACCACCATCAGGCAAGAAAGGGGGAAGCGTCTTGCTCAAGGGCACAGCAAATTACATGGATGGAGCCAGGGTTTGAACCAGCAACCTAATGTTTAAAGGGCAAAATCTTTTGTTACCCATAACAAAATTACCTCAGGAAAAACCATGAAATAGTTTTTTTATAAGGCATTGTAAAAAAAAAATTAACTTTTTTTTTATCTTAGAAAAAATGTATGCTGTTTCTATGACAACAACTATAAACTCACCTGACTGGCTGGCCTTCCTGTAGCAGATGCATTGAAGGCAGATTCTAGTTTCTGATTGGCCAGCCCAGGTTGCCGGCCGGCAGGATCAGGATCTTCTTCATTGAGAGCTTCCTTCTGGTTGTTGAGAGCTTCTTCTTGGAGGCGGCGCTTTTTGTCTCGCTGACGCTTTAGCTCCGTCACTCTGTGTCTGATTGCTTTTGCTATTACCTTATAGTCTGACTTGGATACAAAGCCCAAGATCACCTGAGAGACCAACATAGAAAGGTAAGACCAGCTGCCAAGTTTTATAATCTTTCTCATAGCATTGGGGTGAAGATACCATCTCCTGGGCAACCTCCTCGGGGACGTCTTTATATAGCTCAAACAGGAACTCTATTGCATCGTGGTCTTTGTATTTTCCCAGAAGCTTCTTGTTGTCATCCATCCGTAGCCAAAGCTTCAGTGCTTCTTTCGAACCATCATCTTCCTCAGCTAGCTCTACATGGACACCTGTCTTCTCCTGAAAGAATCTGTGCTCCAGCAGTTCTGGGACTGTGAACCTGGAGGAGCAGAAAAGTTAATCAACCTCAAGTGATCTGCTGTATATACAGTGTGGCAAAAATTATTTAGTCAGCCACCGATTGTGCAAGTTCTCCCACTTAAAATGATGACAGAGGTCAGTAATTTACATCATAGGTACACTTCAACTGTGAGAGACAGAATGTGAAAAAAAATCCATGAATTCACATGGCAGGATTTTTAAAGAATTTATTTGTAAATCAGGGTGGAAAATAAGTATTTGGTCACTTCAAACAAGGAAAATCTCTGGCTCTCACAGACCTCTAAGTCTTCTTTAAGAAGCTTTTCTGTCCTCCACTTGTTACCTGTATTAATGGCACCTGTTTGAACACATTATCTGTATAAAAGACACCTGTCCACAGCCTCAAACAGTCAGACTCCAAACTCCACTATGGCCAATACCAAAGAGCTTTCAAAGAACACCAGGAAAAGAATTGTAGACCTGCACCAGACTGGGAAGAGTGAATCTACAATAGGCAAGCAGCTTGGTTTGAAAAAAATCAACTGTGGGAGCAATTATCAGAAAATGGAAGACATACAAGACCACTGATAACCTCCCTCGATCTGGGGCTCCACGCAAGATCTCATCCCGTGGGGCCAAAATGATCATGAGAACAGTGAGCAAGAATCCAAGAACCACACGGGGGACCTGGTGAATGACTTGCAGAGAGCTGGGACCACAGTAACAAAGGTCACCATCAGTAACACACTACAACGGCAGGGAATCAAATCCTGCAGTGCCAGACGTGTTCCGCTGCTGAAGCCAGTGCATGTCCAGGCCCGTCTGAAGTTTGCCAGAGAGCACATGGATGATACAGCAGAGGATTGGGAGAATGTCATGTGGTCAGATGAAACCAAAGTAGAACTTTTTGGTATAAGCTCAACTCGTCGTGTTTGGAGGAAGAAGAATACTGAGTTGCATCCCAAGAACACCATACCTACTGTGAAGCATGGGGGTGAGAACATCATGCTTTGATGCTGTTTTTCTGCTAAGGGGACAGGACGACTGATCCGTGTTAAGGACAGAATGAATGGGGCCATGTATCGTGAGATTCTGAGCCAAAACCTCCTTCCATCAGTGAGGGCTTTGAAGATGAAACGTGGCTGGGTCTTCCAACACGACAATGATCCCAAACTCACCGCCCGGGCAACAAAGGAGTGGCTCCGTAAGAAGCATTTGAAAGTCCTGGAGTGGCCTAGCCAGTCGCCAGACCTCAACCCCATAGAAAATCTGTGGAGGGAGTTGAAAGTCCGTGTTGCTCGGTGACAGCCCCAAAACATCACTGCTCTCGAGAAGATCTGCATGGAGGAATGGGCCAAAATACCAGCTACTGTGTGTGCAAACCTGGTAAAGACCTATAGTAATTGTTTGACCTCTGTTATTGCCAACAAAGGTTACGTTACAAAGTATTGAGTTGAATTTTTGTTATTGACCAAATACTTATTTTCCACCCTGATTTACAAATAAATTCTTTAAAAATCCTGCCATGTGAATTCATGGATTTTTTTTTCACATTCTGTCTCTCACAGTTGAAGTGTACCTATTATGTAAATTACTGACCTCTGTCATCATTTTAAGTGGGAGAACGTGCACAATCGGTGGCTGACTAAATACTTTTTTGCCCCACTGTACGGAAAAACAGACCGCAAATTAACAATGGAGTCTGTGTTTCCCTGTTGTTCCTGACAGTGAACTAACAGCAATCTGTTACCTCTCACTGCTCCTGGTCTGGATGCAGCCCTCTATGAGCTCCTTCAGTTCTGGTACTTGTACCTTATAAAAGCAGTCTGGTTTGGTTCCCTGCAGGACAAACTGAAAGTCAAAAATGTCGATCAGTAAGTCAGCTGACCTGAGGTGGGTATGGCCTTACATTGGTGACCTTGCGGTAGATCTGGGCTGCGTTTTGACACTCTGAGTACGGATACTCGGACGTGGCCATCTCTAACATGCACATTCCAAAGGCATAAACATCCACGGCCTCGTCATACTTCTCTTCATACATCTCTGGAGCCATGAACTCAGGAGTGCCTGAATACATCACCGGTCAGAATATGAAGGCACATGATTGCAATGCAAATTCCTCTGGCCTTTAGTAGCACAAGTAATTCTGTACCAATTACACTCTTGGCGAACGAGGCCTTCTTAAGCGTGGCTAGGCCCAGGTCTCCAATCTTGACCGAGGCAGTGGGCCCGTTGATGAAGATGTTGTCACATTTCAGGTCTCGGTGCAGAATGGGAGGTGAGCGTGAGTGAAGGAAGTGAAGCCCCTTCAGTATCTGGATGCTCCAGCGCTGCAGCAGTTTCAGCTTCATGGGGCGAAACCTTCGCACATACCTGGACAGGTGGTGGGGTGATTGTAAGACATAGTTCCAGTGCTGGGGGCGTGGTCAGCCACTGACTCTGTGCTCTCAGAGTGTGCTTGGGCGGATGAGATTTTATGTTTGTCTGGATCTATCATTTATTGTGGATTTTAACTAACTTTTTGGTGGATCGATTAACTTTGCAAAGTTGTGGCAATTCTTTTGCCTACTAATGCAGCAACTGCTGGGAAGATGCCATTACCTACACAAGTGAACGTCTACTGTCACTATGTCCAATAGCTGGACACAGACTGTGGTGGAATTTGGTGGACTGAAAGCTGGTCACTGAAGAGAAAGAAAAATACGAAGAAAAGGGGCTATGGAGGAGGAGTGAGGCACCGACTCTGGAAACACCAAAGCCGATTCTCACTGCCGGTTATCACCCAGCTAACGTGTGCTCGGTAAGCAACAAGCTAGATGAAATACCACTTAGACCAGTTCCTACTGTAAGTTCAGACAGAGCAACCACGCCTTCAGGGAGTATACGACAATACGCGTGGACAGAGATGGGTGTACCTCACTCAAATCTGTAGAAGGAGGTTATGCATGGTTGTTGACAATGGATAGGCAGCACAGTGAGAAGGTGTGCACCCCGTTTTGTGAAATATTCATTCTCACTTAGACCTTTTTATTTACCCAGAGAGGTTGGACCAACAACTATAATTCTCCTATATGTGCCCGGACCAAAGGCCACCAGAGCAAGGACTGTGGAGAGTTATGAGGCACTCACCCACTCTGCTTATCAGGCTGCTCTGAATTTTCTGCGATTTTAATTGATGTGACTTATTGAAGCACCTGCCCAATGTTCAGCAATATGTGGACTGGCCCACTCGCTTCAAATGATCTATTGATTGCTGCTATGGCAAACATTTCTGGAGCATTTAAAGCAAACTTGCCACTAAATAAGTGCATGTGTGGTCTAAAACTTGTAAGGAACAACTGAGAGACTGCTGCGAGGATACAAAATGGGAAATATTTTTCCAATTTTGTAAAGACTCCATAACTTCTTATTAGGGATTTTCAACATCATCGGTTTACCATTAAAATCAGCTGATATTGGCAAACCAGGTGTAATGTCCAGAAATGGTCAGTTCTCACCTACATATTGACCTACATGCCATCGGTCATCTACAGACATGAATCTTCCTCTGTGCGTCTCTTAATCTTCCAAGTTGCAGGAAAAGATTCAACACCGCGTGTTTACACTCAGATTGTCAACATCATGCTCCCTTCTCAAGGTCCTTCTGTGCCAAGCCTGTCTGCTTATCTAGGCCGTCCTGCACAGAAGAAAGGACTGAACTGTTATAATAGTGAATGAACAATATGGTTGAATGAACAAATGTTATACAAATAATAATAATATCTTGATTAATCTGTGCTTGAATTACTGAAGTTTGAAATTAATGTTATTATTACATTGAAAGATGTATATATATGATGGTCAGTAATGTCTGATATGACAAGGTAATCATCATCCACACTCAGATACAAGGTTCATTAGAGATAAATTAAAGTTAAACGTCATGACATATAGATATTTTCTTACTCACAAATCAGAGCATCCTGTATCTGA
Source organism: Nothobranchius furzeri (assembly GCF_043380555.1). Classification (NCBI taxonomy): domain Eukaryota; kingdom Metazoa; phylum Chordata; class Actinopteri; order Cyprinodontiformes; family Nothobranchiidae; genus Nothobranchius; species Nothobranchius furzeri. The sequence continues at coordinate 33,245,681 of NC_091746.1, forward strand.
AAGAAGGCGTGATGTTCTGAGGTTTGCTTGTTAACACCCCTTAACATGACACGTTCCGATTAGACAAGTAAACCATAACATGAGAATATTAAAACAGAGCTCCCTTCACCGTGAGTTAGTTCTAGAGAAAGTTATGGAACGGCCGTTCGGAGCGAAACCTCTTTAACCCAGAGCATTTTTGACAAGCTGTCAAAACCCTGCTACACGCTGAAGCTGACACAGCAAACGGTTCCTGCAGAACAAAGCTGACACAGTTCAGACTACCTAAGAGTCCTTCTAGATGCAAACGATTCCATCTATCTGTTGTGACTCGGGAAACATCTCTGGACTGGAGAGTAGGTGCTGCGGTTAATCTACTGAACCTCGGAGCTCAGAGGTCATCCGACCTTCCTGACCTCCGGATCCGTGAAGAGGGTCTTCCAAAAGGGTGAGGTAGACACAGCATGGATCGTGTCTGATGTGGTTTTGATTGATAAGAATCAACATCCTAGTTTACGCAAACCAAATTCTCTTTTTTTACACCCACAACTCAGTTCTTCTAGATATGAAGGTTCTGATAACCTCACATTCACACATACAGGTGCTGGCCAGTCAATTAGAATATCATCAAAAGGTTGAAAATATTTCAGTAATTCCATTCAAAACGTGAAACTTGTACATTATATTCATGCAATGCACACAGACCAATGTATTTCCGATGTTTATTACGTTTAATTTTGATATTTATAGGTGACAACCAATGAAAACATCAAATCTGGTATCTCAGAAAAATTGAATATTCTAAAGGCCAATGAAAAAATGTTTGTTTCTCTAATGTTGGCCAACTGAAAAGAATGAACATGAAAAGAATGTGCATGTATAGCACTCAATACTTAGTCGGGGCTCCTTTTGCCTCAATAACTGCAGTAATGCGGCGTGGCATGGACTCGATCAGTCTGTGGCACTGCTCAGGTGTTATGAGAGCCCAGGTTGCTCTGATAGTCGTCTTCAGCTCCTCTGCATTGTTGGGTCTAGCGTATTGCATCCTCCGCTTCACAATACCCCATAGATTTTCTATGGGGTTAAGGTCAGGCGAGTTTGCTGGCCAATCAAGGACAGGGATACCATGGTCCTTGAACCAGGTGCTGGTGGTTTTGGCACTGTGTGCAGGTGCCAAGTCCTGTTGAAAGGTGAAGTCTGCATCCCCATAAAGTTGGTCAGCAGCAGGAAGCATGAAGTGCTCTAAAACTTCCTGGTAGACGGCTGCATTGACCCTGGACCTCAGGAAACAGAGTGGGCCAACACCGGCAGATGACATGGCACCCCACACCATCACTGACGGTGGAAACTTTACACTGGACCTCATGCAACGTGGATTCTGTGCTTCTCCGCTCTTCCTCCAGACTCTGGGTCCTTGATTTCCAAAGGAAATGCAGAACTTGCTTTCATCAGAAAACATAACTTTGGACCACTCAGCATCAGTCCAGTCCTTTTTGTCCTTGGCCCAGGCGAGACGCTTCTTGCGCTGTTTCTTGTTCAAGAGTGGCTTGACACACGGAATGCGACACCTGAATCCCATGTCTTTCATGAGTCTCCTCGTGGTGGTTCTTGAAGCGCTGACTCCAGCTGCAGTCCACTCTTTGTGGATCTCCCCCACATTTTTGAATGGGTTTGTCGTCACAATTCTCTGCAGGGTGCGGTTATCCCTAGAGCTTGTACACTTTTTTCTACCACATTTTTTCCGTCCCTTCGCCTGTCTGTTAATGTGCTTGGACACAGAGCTCTGCGAACAGCCAGCTTCTTTAGCAATCACCTTTTGTGTCTTGCCCTCCTTGTGCAAGGTGTCAATGATTGTCTTTTGGACATCTGTTAAGTCAGAAGTCTTCCCCATGATTGTGGTGCCTTCAAAACAAGACTGAGGGACCTTTTAAAGGCCTTTGCAGGTGTTTTGAGTAAATCAGCTGATTAGAGTGGCAGCAGGTGTCTTCTATATTCAGCCTTTTCAGAATATTCTAATTTTTTGAGATACCAAATTTGGAGTTTTCATTAGTTGTCACTTATGAATATCTAATTTAAATGTAATGAACATTGGAAATACATTGGTCTGTGTGCATTGCATGAATATAATGTACAAGTTTCACGTTTTGAATGGAATTACTGAAATATTTTCAACCTTTTGATGATATTCTAATTTACTGGCCAGCACCTGTAGTCACCATACATCACATCCCATCCACCTAGATTCATCCACCACAGTAATCTTAGTTAACTTGTCATGTTTTTAATTGTTTGGAAAATAAATTCTTACTTTTTATAAACCTGACTCTGTCTGGATTGAGACGACGTGTGCTTGATCCCTGAAAAAGCAAAGAATCCTAGAATCTTCTGATTAAACATCCAAAGACCAAGCAGGTTGATATTCTATATTTATATAGAATATCACAGCTTATTGCTCATAAGTAGAGGTAATATATTAAGCTTAACAGCAACAATGTTTACCCTCTACATGGGGAATTGAATACATTTTACTGCATATTTGAGAAAACAAACTGTGAGTGCTGAGTTGTGGAAAAATCTTCCTACACAACTCCCAAAAAGTACTAGGGAGCAGGATGTTGCAAAAAGCATCTTTAATCTAAAACTTAATAAGGCCTCTTGGCTAGATGGCCTCAAAGTCCGTCTGTTAAAAGACTCTGCTCAACAATTAAAGGGAGTTTTCACACAGTTATGTTGATATCTTCTAAATTGGAGGAAGGCACCAAAAGCTTAGAACTTTTCAATAATAAGACCAGTTGAATAAAAGCTGGGTGCTAATGCTCCTCAGGATTTTAGACCCATTGCCCTAGCATCTGTATTGGGTCAACCATCTAAAGTTTGGTTTATGCTTGATGCGTCTGCGAGGTTCGCACAGCTCCGTGCGGCAAAATTGCATCATTTTAACAACCACGCCCCTCCACCTGGCCTCCGCACGGCCCAAACTTTCCGCACTGCGCACCTAGGAAATTTTCTAACCACGCAGACGGTCGAACACAGAAAAACATGGCGGACTGGCAAGAACTAGTTATGGCAGAGGTTTATAAATACAGACATTTGTATGATTCAGCTCTGAAAGATCACTGTGATCAACATGTTGTTAATAATTCTTGGAGAGAAATAGCTCGCACTGTCGGAAAAGACGAGGACACTGTTAAAAAAATGCTGGAATGCCATGTTGTAAACAACAGTAATTTTTACTTCTACTATGGTGTAGTGTTGGATGCATGCCGTAGAGCTCCATGCTGCCCCCTACAGTTTGGGAGAATATTGGCTAACCGCAGAGACAAGCCGCATGAACCATAAACGCTGCAAGTTGTGAAGCGTGTTCCATCCGCGAGCCGCATCACCAAGTGGAAAGTGAATGCGTCAAGCATAAACCAAGCTTAATTCAGTGGCTGATGTGCTAGACCTGTTCCAAATTTGCATCCAGAAGTAAGACAGGTACTGGGGATGCTGTGCTGACTCAGCTGAATAGTTAGGGTTAGTAACTGTAAAACATAATAAACAACAAATAATGAAAAACAAATCAAATAGAAGTGATAGGAGTAGACTTTTCAGGTTCTGGTCTCACGTTTTAAGGGTTCCAGACGTCATGAGCTCCGTCACCATGACAGTGCATTTCTGGCCCCTTGGCCCTGACTTCCAGGAATCAAAGAACCTCACAATATTGGGATGCTGCAGACCTTTGAGCATCTCCACTTCCTCGCTGAAACGCTGGCGCTCAGATCGGCTCAGACGGAGAGTCTGTCAAATGCAAACACATTCATTCATTCATTGACCTTGTGAGAGAAAAGCTGCAGCATGAAGGACACCGAGCCCTCACTGAGCTGCTGCTAATGAACTGCTGACATGACAACACACTAAAGTCTTGCGCCATTTGTTTAGGATCCAGTTCCTGGAGACGACAAGGGCTTCAGATTCCTTTGGTCAAGAACGACCTGATCGGACCAAGCAGCAGTGAGTCAGCAAGTACAATTATTCTATTGAAGTCATAAAAAAATACACATTAGAAAAAGAGATTGCTCTTTTGTCCAACTTGATTAAATGATGCTAACACAGTTAAAATGCTTTTTGTTTCACTCAAAAAAATTCAATTAGTCTCAATTTTTATAGTTTTAACAAAAAAAAACATCCAAATTTTTTTGCTACTTGTTGCCTTTATTATTCAGTTTAATTGTAAGTTGTTTGTGATTTTCTTTCACTAAAAGTTGAATAACTTCTTCAGCAGATGTTTATTAACTTAATGTGAGAATAGAAGACTTAAGTTCTTCCAGTTCGAGCCAAAAATAAACATTTCTGATCAGTTTGTGTGTGTGTGTGTGTGTGTGTGTGTGTGTGTGTGTGTGTGTGTGTGTGTGTGTGTGTGTGTGTGTGTGTGTGTGTGTGTGTGTGTGTGTGTGTGTGTGTGTGTGTGTGTGTGAGGGGGGGGCACTGTGAATCAGCAGTTTGTTGAAACCTACGCAGTATCTGAGCTTATCACATGGCTGCTGCTGGTGATACTGCATGCACACACACACACACACACACACACACACACACACACACACACGCACGCACGCACGCACGCACGCACGCACGCACACACACACACACACACACACACACACACACACACACACAGGGGTTGGGCATCATTTGATTTTGAATTATTCGAATTCCTCCTTTTGATTCCGGTTCCTATCGATTCCCAATTGCAATTCTTTCAAAACATGACATGCTTTAAATGAGCTAGCTAACCACAGGTCCTACTTGATGAAATAATCTTAACTTCAACATGAATTTCAATTCTATGAACAATTCCATCACTTCATTTAGACAAAAACATGTTTTGGAGAAAAAAAGAAAAACACTTGCAGCACAACCAGTGTGTTTGTTTCTGACCACAACCAAAGTCTGGAAGAAGCCTCTGGGATGAGAGGCTAAATGTCTCTAACATATCCAGAAACATCCAGCTGTTTTCAGCTAAAACTCTCAGGATGATCATGTCCAGGATGACTGAGAACTACACCTCCATGCTGCAGCAGCATTCAGTCAGAACAGAAACTTAAATGTAGCTGCTGTCAGTAACAATCTAACAGATTTTAAACATTAAACCTCTCAACAGGAATAGTTCAGAAAGGAAATAAAAAACGTTATTTATTATTATTATTATATTTTATTGTGGTAGAAGCTGGTGTGGTCCACCACGGAGAAGTTTCTCTAGCATGATGACTTTAATCTACAGGTTATTGTTCAGCCTTCTGACGCTCACGCTCACACACACACACACACACACACACACACACACACACACACACACACACACACACACACACACACACAGAGTGTTGGTGAGTGGCTGTGTCTGACTGCTGATGCTCGGTGTGTGTTTTTGTTTCTGCAGTGAGACAAACTCACCTCACACCGTCCAGAGTTAGTTCTTTAAAGCTTCTATTAAATCCACCGTGTTGACGTATTTTAACAAGTTTCCTCTACACTGCAGGAGTTAAAGTTTACATTACAGAGTAAAAGTTCGGCAGACGCGTTTGTTTATATTTGACCGCTGTGCACCAGGTGGGGGGAGGAGGGACTTGCGCTGCTCACAGACAGCTGGTGTGATCAGCTCTGAAAGCCTTGATCACAATTTGCAGATCACGTTTATTTTTCACGAAGATCGGCTGCGGATTCCCATTCTGTCGGTATTCTAGGAATTGAAAAAAAAAAACGGAATGATTCCGGGAAAAACTAACAGTTGGAACCGGTTCCAATCTGCTCGAAGCCCAACCCTACACATCATTATTATAAATGACTGCAGAAGTTTTTTAACATAAGTGTATCCTATACCAGATGAGAAGAACTCTGGTACAGATGTTCCCATGATGGATTATTATTTGTAGATCAGCATCTAACAGTTTACATCATAAGCTTGATGTTCCCTACCACTCTTCTATTCAGTTTGTAACTAATGCTCTATTTAGCACTCACCAGTGTTCTCTTTATTCCTCTATTAAACGTCCTTGTATGCCCGTCGTAAAATCCACTGGTTTACGCTGATTTATGAAACTCTTCTAGGTTTGTCTCCTGCTTGTTTGCAACAGTTGTAACATATTTCATCCACTGCCCATAAAACTGGATCTGCTGGTCTGATTTTGCTATTATTTCCTAAACATCCTTCTGTATTAGGCTTGTTATCCCTTCGGTCTGCTGCTGCCAGATTGGAATGATTTAGAGAAAACTTTAAAACTGAACACGTTCATCACAAAGGATCTCTGATCTTTTTACAGATATGTGTGTTTGTCCTTTAGCTAACCTGCCAGCTATCAGTAACAGCTTTTGTATCTGAGTATTTTTAGTTGAGTTGTTTTTGATGGGTAAATAAAGGCAGTGACACAAACTCTCGAGGGCCTGAAGAGTGCTCTGACACTGTCGTCTCTCATGCCTTTGCACAAAATACTTTTTTGGTTCAGGCTGGTTTTGGTGTGACCTTCGTCACCCTGTCCTTGTTCTGCTCTCCCTACCTATTCCACCTTCCTCAGGATCCACTGATTTCCCTCTTTCCTTTTCACTCGCTCTCTTTCTTTGAATGTTTTAATCACAATTGTCTATTTTTGCTCATTTAAAATTTATTTTTAATCATTTTCTAAATTCTTTTTTATATTTTACATTTTTTTGTTTTTGTGAAGCGCCTCGTGATTTTTATCTTGAGAGGCCCTATAGAAAAGATCTTTTCTTCTTCTTCTAGTGGAGCCGTAACAAACATGACGACAACTTTGAGATAGTAACAGGTCGTCTCAAAGGGCCACATTCCACTCATCAGATGCAATTAATTTAAAAGTTCATTAATAGTAATTTTTTAAATTTTAGTGACTGATTGTGAATACAGCTTGACTGTGAGGGTTTGGACTTTTAAACTGATATAATCATGTAAAACAGCTGTGTCTGAACTAAAGTAGAGAACAACTTCTGTTTTAGTTGTGTTGCATTGTGAAAGACAACAATCTTTGCACCACAATGATGTTGATTTAATGGTAGAGGTACATAATCATATCTGTTTCCAAATGTGTCCCGATATGATAATAATATCAGTATGTCGCCCAACCCTAGGTGTGTAGCTAGGTCTTGAAAATGCCCTGAAAAATCATTTCAAGAAAAGAGTTGGAACCCTGCCTTGATACAATTTGTTCTTTCAAACCAGGTGATGGTTTAACCAGCTGTTGGTTTGTTGGTCCAGGTGTTTGGTGATGATCCAATCGGCTGATGAGGAATCTGATCCGTCACATTGGTCCAGCTCAGCTACTGAGACATCCAGAACTCAAGAGCTGTCACCATCTTCACACCCTGGTAAATTCCACCCTCTGAGTAGAACCAAACTTTTTTTTTCATTTTATTGTTGTTGGTGCTGGTGTGTGTGTGTGTGTGTGTGTGTGTGTGTGTGTGTGTGTGTGTGTGTGTGTGTGTGTGTGTGTGTGTGTGTGTGTGTGTGTGTGTGTGTGTGTGTGTGTGTGTGTGTAGGTGAGAGAGAGACCTGCAGCTCACACCAGGCAACCTCCACGGTGGTCTCAGTGTCGAGGCCTCTGTAAACCGTCTTGAAGGAACCACGTCCTATCTCGATGTTGAACTTCAGGAATCGTCCATCAGGAGAAGAAGCCACCGCCTTCATTTCCTCTTCATCCCGCTCCTCCTCTTTCTTTCTCTGCCAAGGTAGCTCCTCGCTGACAGAGTCAGACAGGGTGAGGCCTGTGTCATCACTGGAGTCCCAGCTGATGTCCGGAGCTGCAGGAGTTTTCTCTGCAGCATCTGATTGGCTGGCAGGATCAACCTTTGGTGTTATCATGGTAACAGGAGGAAGCGGAGGAGAAGCACTAGGCTTGTAGTCCTCCTCATTTTCATCATCTTCTTCTTCAGGTCTTTTATTTGTAGTGTCGTCTGGAGTTGAGGCCATCATGGCCTCCTGAATCGTCTCCTTGGTGATGGTTGGAGGATTGGGATGTCAGATTAAATTGTCTGTGAATCAAACAATGTGAATCTGATTTAGGTTCAATAGACATTTGAAAGAAAAGAAAAATCATAATTTAAATGATTTAACAGTTCAATGATTTTATTGTGATTAATCATAATATATAATGGTGATCACAAATGGTAGACAATTATTAGAAATAACATATTCACATTTATTCATTATATTTTAGTCAGCAGTTTCACAAATGTGTTCATTAGATTTTTATCTTTAAAATGTTAAACAACTTTCCAGGTCCGAAATGATCAAAAACTGTTAATTAACTCAACCCTGCTAAATAAATAATTATTTTATTGTTTCGATGTGTTCTATTGTGATTAGTTCAAGTGCGTTTTATTGTGTGTTTAACATCTTTTACTGAGTTTTACAGTGCTCTTGCTGTGTTTTCATTAGTTTTATTGTGTTTTTAATTCTTTAGCAAGTTTTGTGGAGCACTTTTTACTGGTTTCGTTGTACTTGATTTTTTTACTGTGTGTTTCCATGTTGACTGGTATGCTCATTATGTTTTACTGCAGTATAGTTATTCTATAACAGCAGAATACTTTAGATGTGATAAAAAAAACCTTATTAAGAAGTGAGTCAGGAGTGTTCTGCCTGATGTTTGGTGTAAACAAAGATTGTTTTTCTATGTGTTTGTGTGTGTGTGTGTGTGTGTGTGTGTGTGTGTGTGTGTGTGTGTGTGTGTGTGTGTGTGTGTGTGTGTGTGTGTGTGTGTCTGTGTGTGTGTGTGTGTGTGTGTGTGTGTGTGTGTGTGTGTGTGTGTGTGTGATGTACTCACTGTGTGTGTATCCGCCTGTTTTACTGGAACTAAGTGAAAAAAGTTCTGGATCACAGAAGAGCCTGAAGTTTCGGCCAGGGTTGTTCCTCTGATACCAGTCTCCTGCTCCTCTGGTGAATTCTTACTCTGTGATCTGTGAAGCGCTGCGCAGCCCGTGCTCTATCAGCTCCAAACAGACACAGCGAGCTTCTGCAGGCCCCGCCCCCAGGCACCTGTCACCTGCCTGATAGGAGCGAATTCACGTGATCTAGAGTCCTGAGTTATGCCTGATCAGTGTCACAGAGAAGAGAGAATTCGGACACCTTTTTATGGAGGTGCGATCATTTAAAATGGAAATTTTGTTTTTGTCAACCTTGCCAACAGGAAGTTGTGCACTGTTTGGTGGAGGCTGTTCTTGCAGAGGACTGATAAATACTCCAGGTGTTTTTTTTTTCAATCGAAGTTATTTGATTGACTATCTTTGTTTTCCTAAAATTTTCGAGATGGAGCTAGCCTGCTACCCGTACCTCCTTGCAATGTTTCTGTCAAGACATGAAAAGGAGAGAAAGTAAAACTATAAAAACAAATGCATAAAAAAGTTATAGCCCAACAATCATCGGCATGCAGACTGACAGCAGGAACAAAAATGTTTTCATTGATGATTGACTGGACTATAACACTGTTAGCTACTTTTCAGCACATAATACAACCCTCCAGTTGTGTGTGAAAGTGCTGCAAATATTATTATAACTCTTCTTTTTCCATCCATCCATCCGTTTTCAGCCACTTATCTGGAATCGGGTCACGGGGGCAACAACCTAAGCAGGGAGGTCCAGACTTCCCTCTCCCCGCAGCCACTTGGGCCAGCTCCTCCAGGGGAAATCCTAAGGTGTGCCCTGGCCAGCCATGAGACATAGTCCTTCAAGCGTGTCCTTGGTCCTTCTCCCAGTTGGACGTGCCCGGTAAACCTCACCAGGGAGGCGTCAAAGAGGCATCCTGACCAGATGCCCGAGCCACCTCTACTGGCTCCTCTTGATGTGGAGGAGCAGCGGATCTAATCTGAGCCCCTCCCGAATGACCGAGCTTCTCACCCTAAGGGAGAGCCCAGCCACCCTGTGGAGAAAATACATTTTTGTTGCTTTTATCCGTGATCTCATTCTTTTGGTCACTACCCAAAGCTCATGACCATTGGTGAGGGTAGGAACGTAGATCGACCGGTAAATCAAGAGCTTTGCTTCCAGCTCAGCTCTCTGTTCACCATGGCAGACCGGTACAACGCACGCATCACTGCAGATGGAGCACCAATCCACCTATCGATCTCCTGATCCATCTTTCCCTCACTTGTGAACAAGACCCAGAGATACTTAAACTCCTCCACTTGGGGTATGACCTCATCCCTGACCTGGAGAAGGCATTCTACCATTTTCCAATTCAAGACCATGGTCTCAGATTTGGAGGAGCTGATTATCATCCCAGCTGCTTCACACTCAGCTGCGAAGCGCTCTAGGGAAAGCTGGAGATTACGTTCCGATAAAGCCAACAGGACCACATCATTTGCAAAGAGCAGAGACATGATCTTTAAGCCACACCTGGTCCAGTGTTCCACAGCCAGGACAAAAACCACATTGTTCCTCCTGAATCTGAGGTTCGACACTGCAATGGGCGCTCCTCTCCAGGACTCCATAACAGACCTTACTAGGGAGGCTCAGGAGTGTGATCCCCTAGTTGGAACACATCCTGTGGTCTTTCTTCAAAAATAGGGCAACCACCCCGGCCTGCCAATATAGTGGAACTGCCCCTGATTGCAGAGCCATGTCAACCAACACAGCCCTACAACATCCAGAGGAATTCCAGGTGGATCTCAACCACCCCCTTGACACTGTAGAGTTTTGTTACCTTGAATCCAAAAATTGGAAAGCCCCACCCAACGTCCCCAAATGCTGATTCCTCTTGGTTTTCAAAGTACTCTACCCACACCGTTCCACAACGACCTGAGCCAAGGTCATCAGCACATCTCTCCCACCATAGAAGGTGTTGGTATGTTATGTTATGTTTATGTTTATGTATTTACCAGATGCTTTTGTCCAAAGCGACTTACAAGTAATAATCGGCATGTTGCCCTTGACGCTAACAATAACAACAACTTGACATCAATCATGGAGAGGAGGGAACAAGGAGTGGACAGTAGAGAGGGGGTACGGGTGCAGGGAGGGTGCTAGTTTAGAAGATACTCTCTGAAGAGCAGGGTCTTCAGGTGTTTCTTGAAAATTGGAAAGGAAGCCCGTTTTGGTAGTGCTTGGTAGATCATTCCGCATTTGTGGAACGATGCACGAGAAGAGTCTGGATTGTCCTGAGCGTGGTGTAGGCACTGCTAGCCGACGATCCTGTGATGACCGGAGCGGCCGGGCCGAGACGTAAGCCTTGCAAGAGAATTCAGGTAGATGGGAGACATACCATCTCAGACTTTGTATGCTAGTGTTAGCAATTTGAATTTGATGCGTGCTGCTAGCGGTAGCCAGTGGAGCTCAATGAACAGAGGGGTGACATGTGCTCTTTTTGGCTGATTGAAGACCAGACATACCGCTGCGTTCTGGACCATTCGAAGAGGTCTCACAGTACAGGCTGGAAGACCAGTTAGAAGGGCATTGCAGTAATCGAGGCGGGAGATGACAGTAGATTGCACCAGGAGCTGGGTGGCATGTTGTGTTAGGTATGGTCTGATCTTTCGTATGTTATACAGCGCAAAGCGGCATGAACGAGCAACAGAGGCAACATGATCTTTAAAGGTCAGGTGTTCATCAATCACAACACCCAGATTTCGAACTGTCTTTGAAGGAGCCAGAGATAGGAAGTCATTTTGGATTGAGATATTGTGCTGTATGGATGGTTTTGCTGGGGTGACAAGTAGTTCAGTTTTAGAGAGGTTGAGTTGGAGACGGAGGGAATTCATCCATTTTGCTATGTTGGTGTTACGTTCCCCGGTAGTTTGTGTGAAGTTTATGGTTGTGTTTTACTTTTCATGTCACACATCATGGATCCTCTGAGCCTTTGGGGACAAGGACTCTTTGACTCTGCCAAGGGCTGCAGAGTTCAGGACCAGCAGCCTTGTGTGAACTTTGCCCCAAATGACATCAACGGACAGCTCCGGAGCAGAAGCTGCAGCTGAGGCGGATTGGGACTGATTGCGGTTGCCACATGAGGAGGATAAAACGTCGTTGGAACCATTACATGGGGAGCAACTCCTACCCATGGGTTGACTCCACTCCATGCTCCCTTTTCTCTGTTAAATGGTTTAGTCTGCTAACATCTTGAGAAAGTGCTATCTTAAATGAGAGTAAATCTCTGCACTCTTCTGGTCCAAACTGTGGAGAGGATTTGTTTTAAACTTGGTGGTATTTTGTTATTAGCTTTAGGATCTTAGTTGTTTTGTTGGTACCAGTTAAAGATAATTTGTGGGTAAAGAAATGCCAAACATTTTGTTTGTTTTGTGTGTAAAACTTCCTGGTCCCAGCTGGGTTTTTGTTTTGTTTGTAAATCCTTGTAATTATAATTGAACACAAAGAAAGATAAATTATTATTTTACAACCCGTTTCATTCCCTGAGTTTTCCCCATAACTAGAGTCGAGAACGTAATAGTTGGAGAGACAGTTTGATATTCGTGCAGAGACAGTGTGGTCGTCTGGTGGAAATGACAGATAGAGCTGGGTGTCGTCTGCATAGCAGTGGTAGAAGAAGCCATGTGATTGAATGATCTCACCCAGTGAGGTGGTGTATATGGCAAAGAGAAGAAGAAGAAGAAGAAGAAGAAGAAGAAGAAAATATCATTTCTATAGCGCCTCTCAAGATAAAAATCACGAGGCGCTTCACAAAAACAAAAAATATAAAAATTGTAAAAATATAAAATAGCATTTCGAACATGTTTAAAAATATATTTAAAATGAGCAAGAATAAGCAATTGCGATTTAAAAGAAAAAAATGTTAAGAAAGAGAGAGAGTGAATAGGAAAGAGGGAAATCAGTGGATCCTGAGGAAGGTGGAATAGGTGGGGAGAGCAGAATAAAGAGAGAGTTGTTGAAGAAGGTCATACAAAAGCCAGCTTGATCTTCAGCCGCTTTTTGAAGGAGACCACTGAGTCCACTGATCTCAGGCTCAGGGGGAGAGAGTTCCAGAGTCTGGGGGCCACAGCAGCAAATGATCTGTCACCTTTGGTCTTTATTCTGGTGCGCTGCACAACCAGTAGGCTTTGATCACTGGACCTCAGGGACCTGCTGGGGGTGTAGGAACTAAGAAGATCACCAATGTAAGATGGTGCTTGTCGATGTAAAGCCCTATGTACCAGAACCAGGATCTTGAAATGAACCCTGAAGTTGACTGGCAGCCAGTGAAGCTGGAGGAGAAGCGGGGTGATGTGGGTGTATTTGGAGGACTTGGTCAGAAGCCGAGCACAGGCATTCTGAACCACCTGTAGACGGTTCAGGGAGGTTCTGCTCAGACACGTGAAAAGAGAGTTACAGTAGTCTAAACGTGAGGAGATGAAGGTGTGGAGAACTGTCTCAAGGTCAGAGCGGGACAGAATGGGACTCAGCTTAGCAATGTTGAAGAAGAGGTCCTAGTACAGAGCCCTGGGGGACTCCTGTGGCAAGATGGTGCACGGTAGAGGATTGTCCAAGCCAAGATACACTGAATGATCATCCTGTGAGGTACGATTCAAACCAGGTGTATGCTTTCTCTGTGATGCCCATGCTAGAGAGTGTGGACAAAAAGACGCCATGGTTGACAGTGTCAAATCCAGCCAATAAGTCGAGCAGGATAAGCACTGAGGATGTGGCAGTTGCTCTAGCTTCTTTTAAGGATTCCGTTGCTGCTAACAGAGCAGTTTCAGTGGAGTGGCCCTTTTTGAACCCAGATTGGTAAGGGTCAAGCAGACAGTTTTGTGAGAGGTATTCGGTGATCTGCTTGAAAGCCACCCTTTCAATGATTTTGGACAGAAAAGGGAGGAGAGAGATAGGTCAGTAGTTCTCCACATGATTTGGAGGAAGAGATAATTTTTTTTTAGCAGCGGTTTAACCTGAACATGCCTGAGAGAGGTGGGAAATGTACCGGATGTCAGTGAAGCGTTTATCACATGTGTGACTGCTGTGGCTACTGTAGGAGCAATAGCTTGGAGCAGCTTAGTCGGAATGGGGTCAAGTGGGCACGTAGTAGGGCGGCTGCACGTGAGAAGCTTGGACACACAGTTCTCAGTGAGAGGGGAAAAAGAGGAAAATGAAGCAGTAGGACTTGAGATGGTTGGGCTAGAAGGAGTTTGTGGTAGCGAATGTTCAGGAGTGGCCAGTTGAGTAAACTGTTTGCTTATAGCTGCCACTTTGTCAGTGAAGAATGAGGCAAAGGTGTCAGCTGATAGATTGTTGGTAGGAGGTGGAGACGGAGGGTTGAGCAGAGTTTTGAATGTTGAAAATAGTTTCTGAGAGTCAGTAAAGCTGAGAATTTTGTCAGTGTAGAAAGCTTTCTTTGCATCAGTGATGCTGGCCGAGAATGAGGACAGTAATTCATGAAATTTCAAGCACTACCAACACTATTTGTAGTGTTGCTGACCTCTACTCAGGACATTGTGGATCGGTGGGCAGAATACTTCGAAGACCTCCTCAATCCCACCGACACGTCTTCCAGTGAGGATGCAGAGTCTGGGGACTTTGCAGTGCAATGCTGGCAATAAGTCAGGCTCGTTCCTAGTGAGAGTTGGACTCCGCCAAGGCTGCCCTTTGTCACCGATTCTGTTCATAACCTTTATGGACAGGATTTTTTGGCACAGCCAAGGTGTGGAGGGCATCTGTTTTGGTGGCCTGAGGAGCAGGTCTTTGCTTTTTGCAGATGATGTGGTCCTGTTGGCTTCATCAGAACGTGATCTTCAACTTTCGCTGGAGCGGTTCGCAGCCGAGTGTGAAGCAGCTGGGATGAGAATCAGCTCCTCTAAATCTGAGACCATGGTCCTGATTCAGAAAAGGGTAGAATGCCTTCTCCAGGTCAGGGATAAGGTCATGCCCCAAGTGGAGGAGTTTAAGTATCTCGGGGTCTTGTTCACGAGTGAGGGAAAACTGGAGTGTGAGATCAATAGGAAGATTGGTGCTTTATCTGCAGTGATGCGGGCGTTGTACCGGTCTGTCGTGGTGAAGAGAGAGCTGAGTCAGAAGGCGAAGCTCTCGATTTACCGGTCGATCTACGTTCCTACCCTCACCTATGGTCATGAGCTTTGGGTAGTGACCGAAAGAACGAGATTGTGGATACAATCAGCCGAAATGAGTATTCTCCAAAGAGTGGCTGGGCTCTCCCTTAAAGACAGGGTGAGAAGCTCGGCCATTCGGGAGGGGCTCGGAGTAGACCAGCTGCTCCTCCACATTGAGAGGAGCCAGTTGAGGTGGCTCGGGCATCTGGTCAGGATGCCTCCTGGACGCCTCCCTGGTGAGGTTTTCCGGGCATGTCCAATCGGGAGGAGACCTAAAGGTAGACCCAGGACACGGTGGAGGGACTATAAGTCTCTCACCTGGCCAGGGAACGCCTTGGGATTCCTCCGGAAGAGCTGGCCCAAGTGGCTGGGGAGAGGGAAGTCTGGGCCTCTCACCTTAGGCTACTGCCCCTGCAACCCGACTCCGGATAAGCGGATGGATGGATGGATAATAATAATAGTTTCCACAACAATGTTGATTATTATTATGCTTTATTTGTAAATATAAAGAGGTGAACTGCATATGACCCAGATGTGATTCATAAATTCATGATTAACACTGGTCTGACATTAAGAACTGTCTCTCTAATCTCAGGCCCTGTCCACACGTAGCCGGGGATCTGCCAAAACGTAGATATTTTTTTACGTTTTGGCCTGTCATCCACACGAAAACGGAGTTTTTTCACACGAAAACGGATCTTTTTAAAAACTCCGGCCAAAGTGAAGATCTGCGTTTTCTCCGTGTTGGGTGTCTGCGTGTGGACAGACAAAACCGGAGTTTTAAGGTCCACAACATCACTTTCCGCGACAAAAAAATGCTGACATCACCTGTGCGACCTGTGTTTACACTAGCCGACAGCATGGATGCCCTCAGAGCTGCGCTCTGTCACTACCCAATTCATCAATTGTCCAAGCGCTTTCTGCTTGTTTGTTTTTGCAAGCGGAATTACTGCTCCTTGCGGAAGACCACAGACGAAGGGCGAGGTTAAGAACGGGGGAAGTACTGCCGCCTACAGGTCTGGCATGTCCTTAACAACGTATTTATCCGGGTACGTGTGGACAGAGTTTGTTTTTAAAACGCGGTGGTGTGGATGCAAGTTTCTGGAGGGGCGGATAATCGTTTTTTAAAAAACCCGGCTACGTGTGGACTAGGCCTTACCCCGGGTTTCCACGGGAGCCGTCAGCAGCACGTTACTGCAGCAGCACGTCTTGCTCGCGTAAGCTGCTGCTTGGCCCTATGGCAAGCCAAAACCGTCACAATACGCCACTTTCCCAACCCGTCTAGTTAAGAAATGGCGAAAAAAACGCCGTTTGATGTGCCAAGACGTCGTAAAATACGGCGAAAACTCTGCCAGAACGCCGTAATTTACGCCGTTCTGAACGGTCCCGTAGAACGCCCGTAAAATACGCCGTTTTTTCCGGACATTGAACGCCGTTTTTTACGTCACCCTAATCCCAGACGCGTTCTCTGTGTGGGTGGCGTAAAATACGGCGTTTGGTACGGACATTGAACGCCGCTTTTTTCGCCGTCCTGTGACATAAAACGCCGCTTTTAACGCCACTTTGTGACAGTTTTAACGCGTTTAAAATTCAACTTTACTCTCATTTATGCAGAGCCCTCCCCATGGGTTTCTCATCCACTTAATTTAAACTCCAGTGACCCAATGAAAGA
The DNA here is from genome assembly GCF_043380555.1 of Nothobranchius furzeri. Lineage (NCBI taxonomy): Eukaryota > Metazoa > Chordata > Actinopteri > Cyprinodontiformes > Nothobranchiidae > Nothobranchius > Nothobranchius furzeri. Next base: position 33,262,344 of record NC_091746.1, read on the forward strand.
CGAGGAGGTTGAGGCAGCACTAATTCATCCCAGATTCGCCGGGCTGTCGGGCTGTGCGGATTGCTGTTTTCTAATACAACTCGGCTCTGTTTCAACTAATTTCACTGTATTGAAAAAGCCTTGAAATGTAGTAATATTATCAACAATGTGTCAACATTATTATTTTTTCTGTCCACCTGTAAAAGGCAGAAACGCTGTTTCAGTCAGACCTGATGATTACTTAAAAGTGTGGCTGCCGTATCAGTCTGTCCTCGTGGCTCGTGAGTCCAGGTGAAACATCAGTGCTCTTTCTGTCCAAAACTCCATTCTTCTTAAGTTCATCCACTTTCAGTATTTACTATTGTGACAGTGTGTGTGTGTGTGTGTGTGTGTGTGTGTGTGTGTGTGTGTGTGTGTGTGTGTGTGTGTGTGTGTGTGTGTGTGTGTGTGTGTGTGTGTGTGTGTGTGTGTGTGTGTGTGTGTGCTGTCGCAACATCCCGATTGATGATGTGCCCTGGCTACTTGGCCAAGGAAATGTTCCTTTGGCTGACTGTTAGAGCGTATGACTCTCACCCGGGAGTCTGGGGATCGAATCCCGTCCGAGTCCTCGTTTATCCACCTGGCCACACTATTGGTTTTTTTTTTTTTTTTTTTTTTTAACGACTGTTATACTTGTCTTACAGGAGCTTCTGAAGATGTTCTGTCTTGCTTCTCCATCATCACTCTCCAGCTCCTCAGACCAGCCACTCCAGAACCTTCCCAGATCCAGGATCAGAGCACTTTAATTAAAGTTTGAAACATGTCTGCTTGTTGTTCTCCTATAGAAGCCTTAAACTAGAATTTGCTAATGAGCTTTCTTGGCTAAAATATGCTCTTAAATGTTTTTATTTACATAATCAAGAAACACGTTTTTCATTGCTGCTTCACCAAGACATGACTGAAAATGTCCTCATGATCCTGAAACGCTGGTTAAAACAAATTACTTTTAACCTCTTATAAAACAAACGTGTCTGTTGATGATTATGCCCACTACAATACTGAAGCACCTGCATACTTGCTACCGATTTGCTAACTTTCTGTAATATTTGATATTTAAGTTGAAAACATGAACTGCTGTAACACAAATTCCAAATGTTCTAGTTGAGCACTTGTTTCTAATCAACTAATCATTATTTCTGTGATTAGTCAGCTTTTTCCTTTTCAATAAACACATGGAAAATTACAATTATCTTACTGAAAAATGGTTTAACAGTGTTGCACATGTATAATAATCTGCACTGGTTTTCACGGCGTTTTTTTCGCCATTTCTTAACTAGACGGGTTGGGAAAGTGGCGTATTGTGACGGTTTTGGCTTGCCATAACATGCTGCTCCTGAGACGCGGCCGACTCGCGCTGCTGACGGCTGCCGACGGCTCCAGTGGAAAAGGTTCTGTTGACCACAGCGGTTCCTATCAGCAGCTATGACGTGCTGCTGCAGTAACGTGCTGCTGACGGCTGCTGTGGAAAGCCGGGGTTAGTCAGCATTCTACATTTACTAGCTTAGTTCCGTGGAACCGAACAGGGTCGGTTCTGCGGTGCTGAGTGAGTGCTTGTCTTCTTGATACGATCTGGTCTCTGATCAGCTGTTTTCTGGTGTTTATTTGTCTGATTTTCAGACCCAAAGCTGTGGTTTGCCCTAGTTTGTTTGTTTGTTGACGTGCCAGTGGCCCAAAGCTTTCCTCTCAGTGAGTAGAAACGATCTTTCCTGCTCGTCGCTGATATTCCGCTTTTAATGTTTAGAATTAAATTTAAAAAGACAGAAGGAAAGAGGATGACCCATGATGTTGCTTTTAGAAAAGATGTTAGAACATTTAAATACATTCACTCCATTTCAACCAGCTGATTATGTTTTTATGTTTTGTTTCTAAATCTGTTTTGAGTCTGGCATCAAAGTAAGCAAACGCGATAAGTCTTTTCAGAACAATAAACAGAAAAATGAAGAAACGTTTTAAGCTGGAGCGTTTTGTCAATATAAAGAGTTCCAGTAGCTGAATTAATTCAGTCATCTGATAAACATACAAACATTTCTGTTAACACAGATTTTGTTTTTGAAACTAAAACAGGAGTCAAACAGCTGTTCTACATCAATTCACATGCCTGTCTTTGATCCGTTTGTGTCCGTTTTACAGACAGAAGTGAAGAAAACAGAATAAAACCAATAAAACCGGTTATAGATCTACGTATTTCTTTTGCACTCTTTACTTTCTTCCTCCTGCAGCTGAAGATGTAAATCTGTTTTAATCCTGCAGGAGGATTAACTCAATCTGCATCTTTTCATTAATCTTTTCTCTTTATCTTCTTTGTTATCTTTATCTACAGGTTCTGTCATCTTGTTCTCCTCTTTGATCTGTTTATTTTTTCTCTTCTTGTTTACCGGCTGTGGGCATTTGGTTTTTGCTTTGTCCCAAAAACATAAAATGACTTCAGAAAAATTATTAAATGTTATTCGAAAAATAGAATTGACTAACTTCTTCAGTTGAGTAAATGTTTCTGCCTCCTGTCTGCTTTTACTGTGAAATGTGTTTAGTGACATTCTTCAGGGGTCAGTCTGAGGTTAACATGTGATGACCCTGTTTGACCTTCAGACTGAAACCTCCAGCTTGAGTTTAGTCAGGTTTGTTTGTCCTGTTTTTCTCTCACTCAAGATTTAGGGATTCGATTGAAAAATCAGAGGTTTGTTCAAGAATAATCTGATTTATGTTCCAGAAACAGAATCTGCAGCTGAGAGTTTGACAGGAAGTCAGAACACCATTTGTTCACCGTCTGCAGCTGCCATCTTCTGTGATAACCACACAGAGGATGTTCCTGCTCCTCTTCATCCTCCTAGTCCTTCCATCACCCAGCCTGGTCATGACATCATCACCTCGTGCTGCAGCACTGTGGCGCAACAGAGTATCGTCCATCAATGCCTGCCAGCAGATGGAGGCGGTGGGCGGAGGCCTGACGATCCGCTGCAGTGGACTCAGACTGACTCAGGTCTGCACATCTGGTCACAGTTTCTATAAGGCTTGGTTCTGGGTGTTAGAAACAGTCAAATGTTCACAGAAATCCTAGAGAAAAGTCTCAGGTGTAATAAATAATGAGCACCCAGACAGGTGAGTTGGTTATCTTTGCTTTTCCTGGTCTGCTCAGGTACTGTATGTTCTTGTCTGCAGGTACCTGCTGGCCTATCCAATCAAACCACTCGTCTCTATCTGAACAAGAACCTGCTCAGCTCCCTGCTTGCCTACTCCTTCTCCACATTGTTTCTGCTAGATGAGCTTGACCTGTCACACAACCAGGTGCTCACCCATCTGCAAAATGCTGATTTACCAGTAAAATCCTACAGAAACCAGTAGTATTCCTGCAAGAACTAGTAGAGTCTTGCAGCGGAAACAAGTAACTCCTTTGCATGAACCATAGAACTCTTTAGAACCCAATAACTAGTAAATTCATGCTGGAAGTAGTAGTCGCCAGAACTCATGTGAAACTAAACCAGTAATCCCCTTAGGAAACAGTAGTCAAACCCATTGGCAACCAGTAACCTCCCAGTAGAACCTGACTGGTTTACTCACTTCCTGTTTCCTGTGGCAGCTCTCGTCTCTTGAAGCCGGTTGTTTCTTTGGATTGGCGTCTTCTCTTCGGTACCTGGACCTTTCATTCAACCGTCTCACCACGTTGGACCCAGCTGTGCTCAGTGGGCTTCAGGTCCTAGCCAACCTCACCCAGAACCCCTGGCACTGTGATTGCAGGATGCAGGTGAGTCACACCTGGACGGCCTCAGTTATGCCCCTGCTGGTATGTGATGCAGGTGGATGACTTCCTGTGTGTTCAGATGTCGATACCTCAGCTGGATGTAGACCAGTCTTCTCTGGAGAAGGTCATCTGTCAGACATCGGACCTCCCGAATCTAGGTACATTGACCTTGCTCACCTGATGTCACCTGAAGAAAAAGTTACACAACATGTGTTTTTATTCACAAACAGGAAATGCTATGTTTAGGATTCTAATGACATTCAAAATGTGATCCATGGTCCTGGCCCCCGTTTGTGTTCCAGGAGCTGTCGGACTTCCTCTGGTCGTACTGGTGGAGGACTGGGATCTGTGCCAGTCAGTGAGGAGAACCAGTGAAGTGGTCACCATGGTTACCATGTTCGTCTGGTTTTCCATGCTCATCTCCTACCTGTTCTACTACATTCAGCAGAACCAGGCAGTTGCTCGAAGACACTTGGAGTACCTCAAGTTCCTGGAAAGTCGGGACCCTTTCCGACCCAGATGAGGAGCTCCTTAAAGAGCAAGTCACCCCCAAATCAACTTTTTTTTGCTGATAAACTATATAAATGTGTGTCTAATTGTGCTGCAGACATGTGTAGTCAATAATTTGGTACTTCAGTGCACCTTAGTTAAAATTTAAAATTTCTGCCTAAAACTGTCAGTGTTGCGCCGTCGTCAGGAAAAAAATTCTGCACTGCATTTGAATTTAAATCTGCCATCGCTATTGGCTAACAGGTATGCCATGATGTAAACTGGTACATTATGATGTCACAATGCCTGTGTGTGTGTGTGTGTGTGTGTGTGTGTGTGTGTGTGTGTGTGTGTGTGTGTGTGTGTGTGTGTGTGTGTGTGTGTGTGTGTGTGTGTGTGTGTGTGTGTGTGTGTATTAGTTAGTGGCTCCGCCTCCCCCTCTCAGCCTTCTAGGCAACAGCATTTGTTGCATTTTTCAAACATGAAGAGGGAGTGAAGTAAGTTTCTTGTAGGCGGTGACTTGCTCTTTAAAGAAGATCCTTATGCAGCACTGAGACTTTGTACAACACCTGACCAAGAGTTTTATCACAGATCACTACCCCCCTTACATAATGATGTAGTAAAGTTCCTGTGAATATTCTTCAGAAACTAAACCTTTATTTGGTCAAAGAACTTCAAGGAACTTCTCAGACAGCATTCTTCTGGACTAGTGAACCCTCTGAAAGTGTCAGGATCCAGCAGGTGGAGCTGTTCCTCTCTTTTCCCAGGTGCTGAGTGGTTCCAGCTGGAGCCAATTACCTCATCAAGGCAGCAGTATTTAGAGGATTGGAGCCACCAGACAGACGTCAGCTGATTCTGTCTGTTAATGGAATGTTAATGTAGTTATCAAACAATAAAAAGATTTAAGAACAGGAGTGATGTGCTTGGTTATCTTGGTTCTTGATACGTCTCTCAGCAGCATTCTGAATAAGCTGCAGTACACATAACACATGTTCAGAATATTTGTGGGGCTTCTGAGACCAGCCAAAAGACCTTTCCCACACACCTATACATCAAAACTCTTGTGTGTAAGTTGTTGCCATGGTAATAGCCACACAACTTCCTCTTTGATCTGATTCAGTTCGCATGAATATATTTTGTTTCTGAAACTAAATAAACACACAAAATGTTTTTCTTTGTGTCTTTGAACGTTTGCTGACTCCAGTAGCCTGAAATAAAAGATACCTTGAAGTAGGGCTTGGCAATAAATCAAAAATGTATCGTTATCGAAATTTCTGACTCTTATCAAGATCATTTTTCCCATGTCAATAAATTTGATAATAAAAAAATGAAAAGGTGTGTGTAGGTTGGCAACATTCATGCCCCTTTAAGATGCTGTACCATTTTGAGTTACGTAAAAATGTGACTCAACATAATACACGTGACAGCCCCATCTAGTGGACAACTTTGTCTCTGCACATACCTGTAGTTATCGTACATTTATCGTTATCGAGGTGAAATCCTCAACATATCATGATATTGATTTTAGGCCATCCATATCGCCCAGCCCTACCTTAAAGGTAAGTAAACTCAGTAGCATCTGGACTCAAACTCCAGATGTTCTTATGCTTCATGGGGAGCAAGGCTTTCAGCCAGCTGGAATCAGGTTTGCCTGATGTTTCTGAACCTTAACGGATTCTTGACTGATACAGAATCTGGATCGGGTCACCAAAACAAAACCAATTAAATGGTCAAATGACAATCTGAGATGGTAAACCACAGCCAGGTGACCCACTGGGTCGGGATGTTTCAGATGCAGGGTTTTTGCCACAGCATAGATGAAGTTAGATGGAGTGAGTCATTTTTACAAACAGCAAAGACAACAATATGGCATGTGCAAGGCATATTTAAAACAACAGGGATTCTGCAATATTTTGGTAAATTATAACAGCTGTCTTTTCCATTCTAGAGATGTAAAGTAGTGTGTGAGGTCATTAAACATTTACAAGTATGAATACATTATTTACATAGAATAATTACAAGGGTGACAGGCTCAGAAATATCAGGGTCCAGATTTTCCGTGTACAGAACATCTTTGGAAGTAAATTAAGCTACGTTAGAGGTTTCAAGTGAGAACATCTATGGATTCACACATTAATAATATTATTATGAATGTTTATCATTTCTATGACACATTAAGAAATATACCCTATTTTAAGTGTATCAGTGAATTAGGAATGTCTGAGGTCTTCGACACTTTAACTTGTCAAATTCTGATTTGACCAAATTGATAAACAATAGTTAATAAAAGCGAGTTCACTTCCTGAACAATTCAGTTCTAGCCAGCTTCCTGGTTTGGCCAACGGGGCAAGCAAAGCACAGGGAACCATCCTCTGTTTTGACCTCAAGGTCAAAACCTTCTTTGCAACACTTGCAAGTTGCTCAGATGCAACAACTCATCGGACGTGGAACGTCTTAGCAGACTCCGGTGATAATTGAATTAAAAAGGACCTTTGAGATTCCAGGAGCCAATCCATCCGATGACCGCACCAACCTGGCTGCCTTTCCTCCAGACCACCGAGACCTTCCAACATGGGTATTGTAGACCTGCATGATGGCATCAGATCATTTTATGAATAACTGATAACTTGTTAAACCATACAGTCAATCCAGACATCACAAATTTCTCAGATACTTAATTAGGTTTTGCGACATTACATCTAAGTTTACATTGCATCATTTCATTCATTGTCTCGGTTATCTTGTTCAACCATCACCCATCGTAATTTGTTCTGTGTCATCATTAGTTTAGAAATATAGTATTGAATAAATTTTTATAAACTATATTCTTGACTCTGTCTGAATTATTATGAAGTATGTGTTTCCCTGGCAGTCCAAATAACCCAAGTTCATATTAAATATAATATTTGAAGACCAATAAGGTTGATGATCATATTTATATGGAATATCACATCTTACTGATCAATCAATAAAAGTAACTACTTCCATCACATTACATATTATGGCGAGCTAGTCAGGAGATTTTAAACTTCAAAAGGATGATGTAATCAGTTTATTATTACTTTTGTATTGTGTAATAAAATGTTATTAATTGTTAGTGAGGGGCAGATTAGTTTGGATTAGTGAATATTCCATGGTGTTTAGTATAACTTTTATAAACGGTGTGGGAACTGCTTTACAAACTTTATTATAACTATTGCATGAAACCTTTATCTTGTACTTATTTACTTTGTCCGCCTGGGAATATTAATATTAAGGAGGAGGAGGAGGAGGAGAAGAGGGAACTACATGATAAAATTACAATAATTAGTAGAAACACTTTCTGTAAAGTCTTCAAAAACACTATGGCATTTTGCTTCATCAACAGGGGAAGTCGCTCTAACATTGTTTTTCTCTTTCAATTTGGCTAAATTCACAATAAAATCACACAATTAAACACAATTGTAATTCACTGCAACAGAGCTTTTAATTGTACTACCCACAGCAAATAATTGCTTGAGTGTTGGGACAGACATCCAGATTTTACCACTTCCTTTTGGAAAAATATGGTCAGACCTCACTTGTAAAAAAAGTTCCGCTTAATTTCAGTAAAAAAATAGGTTAGAATTAGAAATAATGAATTTAGCAAAAACTGTGTGTGTTGGGGGGGGGGGGGGGATTACTCCCCCATCTCCACAGACAAATAAATGAATGTCTGTCTGTCCCTCCCTCCCAAGTAATCGCCCACCAAAAAAAAAAATAAATAAAATCGAAGAATTGTCCTTGAACGACACCCTTCTGTTGCTTCTGGTCCAGCAACGTAAAGTAGCGAGCTATCTGCTTTTCGACTCTTTGCGCCTGCGCTCTTATTTTCGTTATCAACTGCTTCTGTCTGCTGATTCTGTCCAGTCATTGTTGAGTTAAAGTTTAGTTCCGTTCATTAGACCCATTTCAACTCCACATTTTGTTTTTACACAGCATGAAGGAGACATCGTCCAAGCGTCGGGAAAAGGCGGGCGGTCGGGACAAGGACTCCAGGTCCGACAAGTCCAAAGAGGCGAAGGAAGCCAAGAGCGTGGCCGCCGAGCCGCAGGACGTGGAGATGCCGGATGAGGACCCAGCTAACGTGGCTAAGCAGCCCAAAGAGCTTGACAGCCTCACACTGGACGGTAAGCCCAGTTTAAATGTTGTGGTAGTACCGAGTAGAGGGCCTGGGACGGGAGCCGGTTCTATAGAAGGATCGATTATCAACAAGTACGACCCATCGGCCTTTAGCCTATTAGCACGAAGCTAAGCGTTCTGCTTTCAGTCAAATAAGGTAAACAGACAGAAAATAACCGTAGAGAAACTTGTCCAGACCGGATCCCGTTAAAGTCTAGTCCCAGACTAGGTCCAGACCATAGCAGCCTCAGTCCACACCAAGACTAGATTCAGAATTAAGACCCTAAAGTAAACAATGTCCTAGCAGAACCCTGAACAGATAAATGTTCTACTGTAAGAAGTGATTTTTGGTTCGGGTTCAAACCGATTTATGGGCAATAATCGTGTTCAGAGAAGAGCAAATTAGTTGTTTTTTAATCTAGAACTGTTCCAAGGAGGTGAAATTAATCAGAGAATCCCACCCGAGACTCAGCTCCCTAACCACTGACCGGATAAATCCAGTAAACCAGTTCATACTGCTGGTTCTGATCCGGTTTCCCCAAAGAATTTCTGATCATCTGTTTACAAATCAGCAAAACTAATGAAAGTTTTATCTGTATAGCACCTGGAGTACAGGCCGGTTATCATGGACTTTGTGGACTAGTGTGAGCGTAACCACCTTCGCTTGAACATCAGTAAGACAAAGGGAATGGTGATTGACTTCCAGAGAAACACTCCTCCTCACTCACCAGTAAGCGTCCAGGGAGCAGACATTGAGCGGTGGTGGATACCTTGAATTACCTGGGTGTTCACCTCAGCAGTAAACTGAACTGGTCCAACAACACAGATGTTCTGTATAAGAAGAGCCTAAGCTGCCTCCACTTCCTGAGGAGGCAAAGGTCCTTAGGAGTTAATTCCAATCTGCAAAAATATTTTTATCGCTCAGTGTTTGGATCTGTTATCCACTCCACTGTGGTCTGTTGGGGTGCAGGCAGCTCTGACCGAGACAGGAAGAGACTGAACAAGCTAGTTAACAAAGCTAGCTCGGTTCTAGACTGCCAACTGGATACAGTTCAGGAGACATGTGAAAGGAGGATGTTGAGGAAGATGATCTCCATCTTAAAAACACCCTCCCACCTTCTGCATTCCACCATAGACAGCTCCTTCAGGGGCAGACTGAGACATCCCAGATGTAAAACAGAACACTACCATACGTCATTCATCCCCTCTGCAGTAAGAGTGTATAACTCCTCAGTTTAACTGGTACTGGCATTATTCTGCTACACATTAACACCAGTGTAATACTCTGTGTGTGTTCAATACTTGTGCAATACCAGATTTACGTAGTATGTCTTGTGTCCCTTGCAGTGTGCTGCGTAGTTATGGAAGTTTTTTATTCTTTATTCGTGGTTTTTAGTGGTCGAAGGTTACAATAATAGCTTAATGCCTATGCGTATTTACATGTTCATTTGTTATTATTATTTTCAAATTATTCTATTAAGTCTTTGTGCTGCTGTAACAAGTGAATTTCCCAATGTGGGATCAAAAATGTGTATTCTATTCTATTCTATTCAAAATGGAGATCACAAGGTGCTCCACGATCCAAAACTAACACAAACAGGAAAATTAACTTCAGGGCTGGCGGTGGGTCTGCAGGAGTCCAGCCAGCCAGATGAGTTTAGAGCTGCTTTATGAAGGAGACCACTGATCTCAGGTTCCTCTATCATCTTACCTCTGAGGTCTCTGATCTTAAATATCACATCATCTCACCAGTTCTGTTTAGTTCCATTTGCTGTTCATCACTAATCTCCTAACTTAGTGATTAAAACATTAATTCTTAAATTAGTTTAAATAATCTGTTATGGACTGAAACACGCTGAGCCGACTCTTCTGATCTTCAGTCGGGTTTTTTGGTTGGTTCGGGTCAGAGGTCAGGTTAATTCTGTAGTGAGATGTTCAGATTTATGTATAAACACCTGGTCTCCCCTCCCCTTTAGACATCAAGGAGCATGTGAAGCAAATAGAGAAGGCAGTGTTGGGTAAGGAGCCGCGCTTCGTCCTGCGTGCTCTCCGAGCGCTGCCGTCCACAAGCCGCCGTCTCAACGTCAATGTGCTCCATAAAGCCCTCACTGGCTTCTTCACCAGCAATGCTACCACTAGGGACTTCCTTCTGGGCTTCCTGGAGGAGGTGACAACACAACCGGTTTCTTTGATTTACTGTCCAGAACTTATTCTTGTCTGATTGTGATCAAAGTGATTTCTGTCCAGAAATGAAAAGCAGCACGTGACATCTGACGTGTGTGTGTGTGTTTCTCAGCCCATGGACGTGGCTGATGGAGATGTCCAGTTTCGTCCTCGTACGGGGAAAGCAGCATCTGCTCCTCTCCTGCCAGAGGTGGAGACATATCTGCAGCTGCTGCTGGTGATCCACCTGACAAACAGCAAGAGATACTCTGAGGTAGCACCAGGGTCCTGGTCGTGTAATCCTGACCAGATCCTCAGTTGTTATCTGGTCTTTTACACCTCAGCTGAGTCTGTAGAAGCTGACGGGAGTTAAAAGTCTGGTTGGTCTCCTGTTGTTTAGGCTCAGAGGGTGTCAGATGACCTGATGCAGAAGGTCAGCTCCAAGAACCGCAGAGCCCTGGACCTGGTAGTTGCTAAATGTTATTATTATCACGCCCGTGTGTATGAGTTCCTGAACCAGCTGGACACCATCCGCAGGTAAACACACACACACACCTCTATCTACTGCTGAGGCTGTCTGGGTTAACACTGACCCATGACCTTTCTCTCTGGCCCCTCAGCTTCCTGCACACCCGGCTGCGCACGGCGACACTGCGCCACGATGCTGACGGTCAGGCTGTGCTGCTCAACCTGCTGCTGAGGAATTACCTGCACTTCAACCTGTACGACCAAGCCGAGAAACTGGTCTCTAAATCGGTGTTCCCTGAGCTCGCCAACAACAATGAGTGGGCCAGATACCTCTACTACACAGGTGAGACTGCACCTGTCTCTTTCAGGTGAGAGGGTCATGGGGGCAGACTGTTCACCTGTGTGTCATGTGACCTCATGTAGGTCGTATCAAGGCCATCCAGCTGGAGTACTCTGAGGCTCGCAGGACTCTGACTAACGCTCTGAGAAAAGCCCCTCAACACACTGCAGTGGGATTTAAACAGACAGTATGCTCTCTGGCTTTTACACACACACACGCACGCACGCACACACACACAGCAGGATGTGAAACTGGCTCTGCGTCTGTCTGCAGGTCCATAAGCTGCTGATCGTGGTGGAGCTGCTGCTGGGGGAGATTCCTGACAGACTTCAGTTCAGACAGCCATCTCTCAAACACTCCCTGATGCCATACTTCCTGCTGACTCAGGGTAAGTGTCCAGATACCCCACCATAGTCTGACCCAGCCCAGCAGAACTTTATCAGACAGAGGTATAGTGTGAGGGAGAGACTTCTGGAGGAGGATGATGTTGATTCTCAGGATGAGGACGTTTCTCTGCTGCTGTTGATTCTTTCACGGCGCCCTGCTCTGTAGCTTTCAGCAGCAACCTCTGATTGGTTCAAAGTGTTCAACCATTTTCTGTCCAATCAGGATCCAGCATCCACACATATGTCACATCAAATCGACCAGTTTGGTCTCAGGAATCTTGTATTCAATTTTAATTGCGTTATCTGTTACCATGGCAACACAAGGAACTATATATCACTTTAACCAAGTCTCATAGGGATGAATATTAAAAAGCTGAATATTGAGCCAATAACAGACTCTTGTTTTTGATCTTTTTGAACTTTCTGTACTTAAAACTAGAACCAAGTTCAATTTGATTGACCTTCAGAAGGTGGGAAAGTGCCCCGTTCCCTCCCAGCTCCCTGATTGGTTGAGAGAGTTCAGTCATCTTCTGGCTAAATGGAATTACACACCCACGCATGTGAGACATCAAATCGATCGTCTTGGCCTAAGGAATCCATCCATCCACATATAAATTCATACATGCTTCTATCCATCCATCCATCCATCCATCCATCCATCCATCCATCCACCCATCCAATAAACCATCTAACATCCATCCAACAATCCATCCGTCATTTCATTCATCCAACCATTCATCCATCCCATATCAAATCTGAACATATGTTAATCTATCAGTTTCAGATATCAGCAAATATTTCTAAATTCACAGTTCAGCCAATTGTAAAAATGCACTCGTTAAACTATTCTCATTCAAATGCCAGCTGTTTGACTGGAATTAAATGGAATTACACACCCACGCATGTGAGACATCAAATCGATCAGCTAGGCCTAAGGAATCCATCCAACCAACAAACCAACCAACCAACCAGCTCTATACACTTAAAACTAGCAGCATAGCTGACATTTTAACACTAGTCAGAAGGCAGGAACCGCCCCCTCCTCCTTCGCTGCTCTCTCATTGGCTGAGAGTTTTAAATGGTCTTCTGCCTAAAAGGAAATGTGCACCCACACATATGGTACATCAATTCAACCTGCTTGGTCCCAGGAGTCTGGTATTAAGCTGATATTGTGTTCTGCGTTACCATGGCAATGTGCTTAGCAACAACATTTAACAACATTTTAGACACAACTGTATCTACATATTTTAATATAGAAATGTTATTCAAAGTTTAAATGAGTCATGTGTTATTGTACATAGCTTTATTAATGCAGACTCCTGTCATCTGTTACCATGGCAACACAAGGAACTACAAATCACTTTAACCACGTCTCATAGGAATGAATATAAAAAGCTGAATATTGAATGCTGTAAAATGTCATATAATTGTTAAAGATGAAAAAGAAACATTGTTGAGGCTAATCACATCCAGACTAGGGCTGCAGCTATCGAATATTTTAGTATTTGAATATTCTTTCGAATCCTCCATCCATTAATCAAATATTCTATTTGAAGACATTTCAAGTGAAACGAGTCTTTAATCTGCTGCTAAAAATTAAAAAATAAAACTACAAAATTATAAAATAATCAATAATATGTATTAAAATGGTGTCTTTTAGTTAATTCTTTCCCAGCTGATATTTATTTTATGGAACAAAATTAGACTAATATTTCATTAAAATATTTGGTTTAATATCAATCGTCCTTGGCTAAACATATCTAAAAATATCCACATATGATGAGTAGAACAGAATTATTTCAGTAACATGTTCAGTAGTAAGATCCTGGAAATGCTAACATTTATTTCCTAATAGCAACATTGTAATGGTGCCATATATATTTTATTATATATGGGTTGGCAACATAGGGAGCCTTCCGGTCAGCTCATGGGTCCACGGTAGAACGAAAAAATGAACGCAAGTCAACGAGGCTAAAAGAGCTGTTTTCTAATCTGCTTTGCCTTAGGCCCTGGATCACATGCATGTTGTACTGCAGTTTATATGAAAATTAATGCTTTGTGTTTCAAACATGCCTGTCACATACTTTGAGATTCATCAGCTTGTAAACGTTTGTAGTTGGCATGACTACACACCAGACCTCGGCACATTGCACAAAATCTCCTCTCCCCTAGCGTAGCTGCTACTTACCACATGTCCAGATTTATGGTGGATCTTTCCTCCTGAAGGAAGGATTTAAGTTTGCTAAACTTACAGCCATTTTCCTTCTGTTTTTATCCGTGTCTGATTCGATGACGTCACTTTCGTGAAGCGCTTTTGTAGTCCTGGACTTATTTTCACACAAACCTAAAATAACGTTTCACCTTGTTCGAAAATGAGCGCTTTCTTGATATGAAAAGGGGTCTTTTAAAATTCACGGACATCATCCATGGCACATAACATGCGGATTTAGAAAATAGCGTTTTTAGCCCCATTGACTTTCATTCATTTTTCTGGGGACCCATGGGGCGGAAGTAGATAGGCATGACTTAGACTCCCTATAATCCAGTCTAAATTGTATTCAGATATAGAAGCGTTTGTCAGTTGAATGCTACAATGACTTGCCATAGCTCTGCTGCGGTGTGTGGTGCAGACTCGAGTCGCTAACAGTGTTGCCAACTCAGCGACTTTGTCGCTGTTCCTAACGACTTTTTGACCTCCCTCAACGACTTTTTTTTCCAAAAAGCGCCTAGCTACAAACCTAGCGACATTTCTCAGGACCCGTTGCTACTTTCTGTAGAACTTTCTTGTGGATATTCCCTATAGATTGGCAACAAAGAAACTATTTGCAATCTGAACCGTTCTTCTGGGAGTAAGGAAAGAGAACGACAATCTGCACATGTGCACAAGGACTGACCAATCATAAACCGTTTTCGGCCGGGCCGATTCGCCGAAGACAACGGTACAGCTGCAGAGCTGGAGACCGCCGATTTACGTCTGCTGCTGCTGGAGGCTCACGCTTCTAGAGATGGCGCAGGCGTCAACCTGCGATCTCTGGTTCTGCAGCCGTCAGACACTTTGGTTTTTCCGGCATTTGGCAAATAAAGTCAACGGGAGTTTCAACTACCGTCCCGTTTACACACGCAGCTCTGTGGCTCTGAATTTCCTTCAGTGACACAGGGATGGTTATAGTATGAGACACCCGCTCCCTTTTGCTCGGTGCGCCGTCATTATCACAATGGAGAGAATACACAACAGAGAAGTTGAGAAACTATGAGGTGTAAAAAAAAAACAGCTTTTTAGGAAAATGTCTGTGAGAATGAGGAGAGCAGGAGGTCTGAGTTATATCCTACAACAGAACTGTTTGGATCACCACACCATATCTGTCTTAATGTCACTTTATTGATACTTTTGGAATTTATTGTACATATCAAAGCAATTTGGGCCATTTTAATCATACTAATTAGGGCTGCACAATATATCGAAAAATTATCGTCATCGCGATAACAGGACGTGCGATAGGCCCATCGCAAAGCACGTCAAAAACGGCGATAAATGTTTGGTTCAAACATTTCCATCCGTGTCATACATCAACTTTTTGTAAACCAGCTCTGTTTTTTACACGGAAGTATTATTTGACCAATCAAATGTAGCCCTTCTGATATGCGGCCAATCAGATGGATCCGTTCACGTAATACGCCCGCCCCCTACGTAGACCCTTACCCCAAAATTCCACTATCTCCGCTCCGCCCCCGCTTTCCGCTGCAGCTCGCTTCCCTTGTTCGTCATGCTGGCTCAGATTAACGAACGCACTTTGTGCTGAGGTTTCTGGAATCAGTGCTGCTTTCAAACGTGAACGTGAGTCCGCTCGGTGTCGTTAAGCAGCTGTTAATAACCGGGCTGACTCCGACACGTGCCGGTGAACCAACCCACCTACCTCCATGTCGCTAGTGTTCCACCAGGTGGTGACTCCAGTTAGCTTCCAGCTAAAAGGCTACAGCACTCTCCTCCCAGTCCCACCCTGCTAAAGAGGGCCTGGAAAAGTTCCCCCACACATCAAAGTGATTTTTCATTCATGAGCTTTTATAACCTTGTTAATCAGGATAGTTGATTTGCTGCTGCACATACACTGTCAGTCAGAAGCTCTGCTAGCCGGTTATCTTAAGAGGAGCTAGTTCAATTTGTTAGCTTGTTATCAGAATCATAGTTGCAGTTTCATCATCTGAGCTGCTTTTTAAGATCTAGGTAAACTTGTTCAATTTGGGGTTAAAAACAAACGTTTTCACATATTTTCCATGTAGTTTTTTGCCAGTTCCTCTTCTGAAAGGTAGACAATTGTTTTTCTCTTTCCCTCAGAAAATCTTAATATTCTCCTAATTTGGCCCAGCTCAGATCACTTCCCAAAAGCAGCAACAGCCTTCTATCATAACCACATAAGTGGAGAAAATGTTCAGTAGCAATGAGAGAATTTGCTGTTGCATGTAAGTTATGTTAACTATTATTTAACATTTAAACTTATTTTCTGATTTTTTTTATTTATCCAGAAAACCCTGGTAAGGGATGTTTTTCTGTATTTGGAGCATCAGAAAAAGTTTTATGTTAGTGGTGATGTTTTAAAGTCACTGAGAAACTGCATGCATGCAGTTTGTTTTGCTGCTAATACAGTAGCAGGTGCAGCTGCATATTTTTGCAATAAAAATGTTATGTTGTAATGGAATTCATGCATTAGTTTTTGTTTGCTTTGAACCCAGAGCAGACCTCACACGCCAGACGACATCAACACTGCATACTTTAGTATTTGTTCATTTATCGTGAGTAATATCAATATTGCAATATTAAGCACTGTTATCGAATATCGCAGGTTTTCCTAATATCGTGCAGCCCTAATACTAGTTAATAACTTTAGCACATATAGTTTTTATTTTCCCTCCCTTTTATATATATATATATATATATATATATATATATATATCTTTTAGATGCTATGGGGAAAATGAACGCCAATGTGGCGTGATGATGTAATCGATATGTAAATTAGCATGTGACGTCATCTGGCGACATCTAGCTATTTTTGGGGGGAACTTCAGCTACTTTCAGTCAAAAACAGTTGGCTACACTGGTCGCTAACGCTCAGTAGCAACAACGACAGACTCCAGGTAGCAGCTGCTGTGGTTCTGCTCCAAAACGATGCAGCTGCAGACTTCCACACATAAACTGGATGGTGGGGATATTTCTTCCACCTGTAGACTTTAGTTATTTACAACCATTACATTTTTCTGAGCTCCACTTGATCGTAATTGTGCTACGTGCTAGCTTAGCATTAGTTAATCTGCCCATAGTTTAACTCTTGATCCCAAAAATTGGACCGTTCTGCCTTTTACAATGGTTTCAGTCGTTGCTGGTTTCTCTATTTTCCTCCACAGCACTTAGATCACAACATAGTGCGCCAGTAAAGTGTGTTCAGGCTGTGGTGCGCACATTTAACAACGCTTCTAATCGGTTAAAATGAATCGAGGAATTTATTGAATCGAATCATTCGATGATTCTTTTCAGCACTAATCCAGATATCAACAGATTCTGTAACTTTCCAGTTTTTTTTTTCCAGTGACTCCGTCTGATTTTTACACGTGGCTGAAATACATCAGACCCAAGAGTTAAGTCAAGACTAGCTAACAAAGTATTGTTACCTGTGTGTGTGTGTGTGTGTGTGTGTGTGTGTGTGTGTGTGTGTGTGTGTGTGTGTGTGTGTGTGTGTGTGTGTGTGTGTGTGTGTGTGTGTCCAGCCGTGAGGATGGGTAACCTGGCCAAGTTTAACCAGGTGTTGGAGCAGTTTGGGGAGAAGTTTCAGGCTGACGGCACGTACACACTCATCATCCGTCTGCGACACAATGTCATCAAAACTGGTGAGCCAATCAAATGCGTCCTCTGCTCTGACATCACAGCTCTGGTTCCAGGTATGGTAACTGGGACATCATTGCATTTTCAGGTGTGCGAATGATCAGCTTGTCCTACTCTCGTATTTCTCTGGCCGATATTGCTCAGAAGCTGCAGCTCGACAGTCCAGAGGACGCAGAGTTCATTGTCGCCAAGGTAACGAGTCGTTAAAACCTTTAAGTCTACTCTGATGTCGGTTAACCTGACGTTGTTATTTGACCCATGGCGTGCAGGCAATCCGCGATGGCGTGATTGAGGCCAGCATTAACCATGAGAAAGGGTTCGTCCAATCAAAAGAGACCATGGATATCTACGGCACCAGAGAGCCTCAGCTGGCGTTCCACCAGAGGATCTCCTTCTGCCTGGACATTCACAACATGTCTGTCAAGGTAATGCTTACATGGCCACACCCACTTCTCCTAACGCCGCAGCCTTTCAGAAACCATTTCTGGATCCTCAGAGCCTTCAGAAGGTTTGAGTTTCTGGTGATTCAGAGCAGATTTCAGAGGTCCATTTGGTAGTTGGTTCTGTTCTGTTTAGGTCATTAAGTCTACTGACTGATGTGTCTTCCTGCAGGCCATGAGGTTTCCTCCGAAAGCTTACAACAAGGACCTGGAGTCAGCCGAGGTAAAACACGGGGTCAGACAGAGGGACATGGGGACAGAGAGACAAAGACAGAGTGGTGCAATACAGAGAGAGAGGGACGTGACTGGGTGGGGGGACACAAGGACAAAAGGGCAATGGACATGACGACAGCCTGAGAGGGAAACGTTAGCAGAGGGTGAAGGAAATGGAGATGGGCAGGGTTATGGGAGTGAGCGGGACACTGGGGCAGACAAGACGGGGCAGAGGGTATGTGAGGACAGAGACGGGGTTGTTTGTCATAAATATTTCTCAAAGCATCAGAACCGTGATCCAGATTCCTGGTTTCTGTGGTTCTGATCCAATTGGAGCCTTGAATCCAATCTTCATCTTTCCATTTTCTTGTCTTTGATGTATTTAGGAGCGTCGGGAACGCGAGCAGCAGGATTTGGAATTTGCAAAAGAAATGGCAGAAGATGATGATGACAGCTTCCCATGAGCCTTTCTGCTGACTTCCTGTGCAGACAGGAAGTAGATGTGTGTTAACAGATCAGTTATTACCCACAATCCCCTCTCCTCCTCCCTTTTGGTTTTGAGGCACTGCAACTCAGAACTTGTGTTTTGATGTTTCTGAAAGAATAAAACTGTTTTTGTTTAATCTGTTCAGAATCATGAGTCAGGATTCCTCAGACACTTAACAGGCCTGTTAGCAGTTAATGAACTCTCCAGCAGATGGCGCCTCAGGAACAACGAGAAGGAACAGTAGGGTTCAGAAGACTGGTGTCTGATGAAGAGCCTGAGTTGTGTTTCATTCAGTGTTGCCAACTCGGCGACTTTGTCACTGTTCCTAACGACTTTTTGACCCCCCTCAACGACTTTTTTTCCAAAAAGCGCCTAGCGACAAACTTAGCGACATTTCTCAGGACCCGTTGCTACTTTCTGTAGAACTTTCATGTAGATATTCCCTACAGGTTAGCAACAAAGAAACCGTTTGCACTCTGAGCCGTTCTTCCGGGAGTAAGGAAAGAGAACGATAATCTGCGCATGTGCACGAGGACTGACCAATCATAAACCGTTTTCGGCCGGTCTGATTCGCTGAAGACAGAGTACAGCTGCAGAGCTGGAGACCGCCGATTTACGTCTGCTGCTTTCATATTGCTGCAGGCTCACGCTTCTACTAGAGACGGCGCGGGCGTCAACCTGCCATCTCTGGTTCTGCAGCCGTCAGACACTTTGGTTTTTCCTGCATTTGGCAAATAAAGTCATCGGGAGTTTCAACTACCGTCCCGTTTACACACGCAGCTCTGTGGCTCATCTGAATTTCCTTCAGTGACACAGGGATGGTTATACTATGAGACACCCGCTCCCTTTTGCTCTGAGCGCCGTTATTATCACGATGGAGAGAATACACAACAGAGAAGTTGAGAAACTATGAGGTGTAAAAAAACAGCTTTTTAGGAAAATGTCTGTGAGAATGAGGAGAGCAGGAGGTCTGAGTTATATCCTACAACAGAACTGTTTGGATCACCACACCATATCTGTTTTAATGCCACTTTATTGGTAGTTTTGGAATTTATTGTACATATCAAAGCAATTTGGGCCATTTTAATCATACTAATTAATAACTTTAACATATAACATAGTATTTATTTTCCTCCCTTTTAGTCCTATTATATATATATATATATATATATATATATATATATATTAGATGCCATAGAGAAAACGAACGCTAATGTGGCGTGATGACGTCATCAATATGTAAATAAGCACGTGACGTCATCTGGCGACATCTAGTGACTTTTGGGGGGAACTTCAGCTACTTTCAGTCAAAAACAGTTGGCAACACAGGTTTCATTTTACCTCAGAAGTAAACCAGCCCAGCAGCCTCATGGGTCTGAGCCTGTCCATCGAAGTGGTTCCTCTGAGACTCAGGAAAGTTCTATAATGGACTCTTCACTCCAGAATTCAGAATAAAGTAACACTGTACAGTTGCAGGAAATCTGATCCCAACGTTAAAGATGCAGTACTGCTTTTTAGAAAAAGCCGTTCAAGCAAGCTTCATTTTTAAAACAAACCAAAGAAAGGTCCAACCCCTTTCTTCAGTAGAGTCACAAAATCTGATGGTTGCAGAAAATGGTACAACACCTGCTTGGGGCATACACAAACAGACACGCAGCTCTGGAGTAAGCAAAATTTCCAGAACCACCCTCAACCGAACCTCCTCCCACTTGCTTTGTGCTAGTACGCTAGCACTTAGTGGTGAACTTCACAAGAGCTCACCACTATTTAAATCCTGAAGATACAAAACTTACAGAACACTAACCAAACTCCATCCTTTCTGTGCTATAGCAACACACACACACACACACACACACACACACACACACGGATACTCATTCTCATGCAAAAAACAGAGTTGAGACCAAGACAATAAAGCCACTTACACATTTGCTTTGGCATGGTCTTGGAATGGGCCGTGTAGTCACATAAATCTGAAGGACTTCTCAGGAATTTGGAAATTCCCGATCTTGTGGGTGGCGTTTAATACGCGTGGGAAAGTCTGCAGTGTCCGTAATAAGATAAACAAAGACGGGCATGAGTTATGTTGCTTTCAGAGACTGAACCACATCGTTTTGTTAATTTGCTGTGTGTCCTCATAAGACTTGTCCTCTGCTGCTGTGGGCCACACACACACCGCTTTTTTCTCCCACTGAGCAGCTGTCTGACGAGTTGCTGGGGCAAAAGCTCCGATATGCCGAGAACAGGGCCTCACACAGCTCTCTTTTTCCGTTCCCACTGAGTGGGAGCTCCGTGCAACAGAAGTTTCCAGCATGAAAATGAATCTCGCGTGTGGGAACCGCCCACTGGCTAATTATACTCGCCAATAGGAGGTAGTAGGCGTAATTTCATCCGGCCAATCAGTTACCTCGGTCTCAGTCGGACCGCTGGGGAGGAGGTCTAAAAAAAGTGTCCGAACAGAAAACTCATATCTGACCTGTGTGTGAAACCAAATTCCGTTTCCGTACCGGTCCCGTACCCGGTTGTACCAACGCTAATGTGTAAACACCATAACTCCCATCTCCTAAACGTTTCTCTACAACAGAACCAGACTAAACAGAACATGGAAAACAAATCCTTACATTTGCCCCCCCCAATAAAAACAGGACACTTTGTCAATGACTAGGCAGCACAGCGAAGTTCTTGTATGACGACTCCACCAAGAAGGAACGTTTTGTGCACAGCAGTGGGGTGAGACGTTCAGAGAAGTGATTTAATGGTTTATGATCCAATCATAGGAGGAACCAGCACTGGATTGTACGTTTTAGAGGCAGATGACCAAAATGTTTCTTTTTTTTTTTTGACAAGATTTCATTCACGGTTTGCCACTGGTATGTGAAGAGCAATCTGGCAAAACATGTTCCAGAAAAAAATCTCAGCAGGGACCTTTAAACATGGTCAACATGTCTCCAGATCTAAATGTGTGTAGTCTAATGTGTCATTGGTTGCTGCTGGCCCATCCCGAACATCACCAACATGTAGGAACACTGCTTTAATGCAAACGTTCTGAGTTGGGAAGCACAACCAGATGTTCCAGGTGCACTCAAACCCATCTGAACACCAGTTCTGGTTCTGATAAACCATAGCTTTGCATGTCCATAATTCCAGCTGATACAAATGATGAACTCTGTAGATCTGAAACTAACATGTCTGGAATGTGTCTTCTAAAAGCTCTTAACCCTTTGTGTCAGTGACGAACTGGATCAGAATCTGAACCGGACTGGATGAGGGTTGGCTGGGCTTTATTGGACCTGTTCCTTTTTCTGGTTTTAAATAAAACTAGTCCACAAAGAAGGTAACTTAAATGAGTCAGGATAACTCAAGCTAATACTAAGTCTACCTCATGGATGGAAATGAAGCTGGTTCCACCAGAGGAGCCTGAGAACTGAAAGCTCTGGGAACCACAAGTACACCTGCAGGCTGAGAGCCAGGTGCTCTGTCGGATCATTCGCAACAAAAATATCTATAACATGTTAGTGCTGGAGGCCACGTTAATACCACCCAGAGAAAGAATAAACAGTTAAAGGGCTCAGCCTCTTACCTGAAAATTAAAAATAACTAGATAAATTGCATTTCTTGCAGAAATGCTGTTTGAATGCTGGATAGCTTAAACTGTTAGCTGAATCAGCTTAATGGCTGAACTGAAGCTGAAAGTAAGCAAAACTGTCAAAATTAGCTGAATGTGTTGAAAGATGGAGAAGCAAAAATCACTAACAAGCAAATAAAGCACAAAAAGTAAGTGAAGAATAGAGAAAAATAATCCTAAACAGCAGAAAACTGAAATCTGTGAACATTGTTTAAAAATCTGGACCGCTAAAATGTGTAAACACCTGTTATTTCAGTAGGACTTGTTTAACAGTTTAATTTTTACATTTAGTTGAACTGGGAAATTAGCATCATATGCTAAATTTGGTAACTGATTGCTGAAGTTGTTGATTAGCTGAAGTAAGCTGAAACTAAGCTAAACTGGCAAATGAGCTGAATGTAGTGAAAGATGTGAAAGCAAAAAGCACCAACAAGCAAATAAAGCACAAAAAGTAAGTGAAGAATCAAGAAAACTAATCCTAAACAGCAGAAAACTGAAATCTGTGAACATTGTTTAAAAATCTGGACCGCTAAAACGTGTAAACACCTGTTATTTCAGTAGGACTTGTTTAACAGTTTAATTTTTACATTTAGTTCAACTGTGAAATTGGCATCATATGCTGAATTCAGAAACTGATTGCTGAAGCTGCTGAAACTAAGCTAAACTGTCAAAATGAGCTGAATGTATTTAAAGATTTAGAAGAAAAAATCACCAACAAGTGTAATAAAGCTCAGAATATAGGTGAAGACAGGACAAAAAATGCTAAACAGCAGAAAACTTTAATCTTTGAAAATTGATTAAAAACTTGAAATTTGAAATGTTAAACAGCTGGCATTTGAATGAGAATAGTTTACCGGGTACATGTTTACAATTGACTGTACTGTGAATTTAGAAATATTTGCTGATATCTGAAACTGATAGATTAACAAATGTTCAGATTTGATATGGGATGGATGAATGGTTGGATGAATGAAATGACGGATGGATTGTTGGATGGATGTTAGATGGTTTATTGGATGGGTGGATGGATGGATGGATGGATAGAAGCATGTATGAATTTATATGTGGATGGATGGATTCCTTAGGCCAAGACGATCGATTTGATGTCTCACATGCGTGGGTGTGTAATTCCATTTAGCCAGAAGATGACTGAACTCTCTCAACCAATCAGGGAGCTGGGAGGGAACGGGGCACTTTCCCACCTTCTGAAGGTCAATCAAATTGAACTTGTTTCTAGTTTTAAGTACAGAAAGTTCACAAAGATCAAAAACAGGAGTCTGTTATTGGCTCAATATTCAGCTTTTTATATTCATTCCTATGAGACTTGGTTAAAGTGATTTGTAGTTCCTTGTGTTGCCATGGTAAAAGATGACAGGAGTCTGCATTAATTAAGCAATGTACAATGTCACATGACTCTTTTAAACTTTGAATAACATTTCTATATTAAAGTATGTTGATACAGTTGTGTCTAAAGTGTTGTTAAATGTTGTTGCTAAGCACTTTGCCATGGTAACGCAGAACACAATATCAAGTTAATACAAGACTCCTGGGACCAAGCAAGTTGAATTGATGTATCATATGTGTGGGTGCACATTTCCTTTTAGGCAAAAGATGATTGAAAACTCTCAGCCAATGAGAGAGCAGCGAAGGAGGAGGGGGCGGTTCCTGCCTTCTGACTAGTGTTAAAATGTCAGCTATGCTTTTAACTGTATAGAGCTCAGAAAGACAAGAAACAGCAGTATGTTATAGACTCAATATTAGGCTTTTCACATTTATTTCAATAAGACATGTTTGGGGATATACTTATGCACTTGTTGTGTTACCATGGTAATTACATTTATGGCACACACTTTCTGCCATAAATGGTTAATGCAAAGGACCTGAATATGAACGAACTGGCTGACTGATGGCATGGTTTACATAAACTCACTGTTGTTCATCAAAAATGAATGTACAAATGAGTTTTTTGACAGACGTACATGTAAAGGTAGTGTGATATCTTAAAAGCAACATAATTGCATTCAAGTTCTCATTGTTATTCTCAGTTCAACAACGTGTGTGTTTGTGTGGGTGCACAAGGGTCTCTGTAAATATGCCTTAAATTCGCCATGTGACCATCTCACCGACTGCGCTCCCAGTTTACCCATCTACATAACGTGCTTACTCCAGGGTCAGAGTTTGCGCACACATTTTCTCCATCAAGTTTTTCTTTACACAAATTTTGCTTAGAAATGACGGGCAATTTTCAGAACCCATTTTGTGTGAAAGCAAGCTTTGTAAATGAAGCCCCTGACCTTTCAGCCATGTTTGTACTTTGATGAGCCGATTAGATTCACCAGATGGATGATCAGAACAGAGCATCATGAGCATAAAATCCACAATTGATTCAGTTATGTCCAATAATTTGACTCAATAGAACAAACATAGTAACTGCAACATAGACTTTGGTCTAGAGAAGGAAAACTTTAACCGGAGATTACTTCTGTTATGAAAACTAATGAAAGAGCTGACTGCGAGAATCTGTTCAGATTGTGAAACACGACAACACGTCAGAACATGCAACAGCATGTTACATTCCACATGCGTACTTCAAACAACTTTGATCAGATCTCAAACCAGACTATTTGTGTCTTCAATATATGTAAAGTTGTCATCCATCAGGAAGCAAAAGCAATTGAGCTGTTTCATGCTGACTCAGAAGTTTCAGGAGACTGTCAACACACACACACACACACACACACACACACACACACACACACACACACACACGCACGCACGCACGCACGCACACACACACACACACACACACATCACCAATAACTTGACCACTAAACTAAACTTGTCCTTATTGATCACCTTAATGACTGGGTTGATGTTTCTGGTC
The DNA here is from genome assembly GCF_043380555.1 of Nothobranchius furzeri. Taxonomy (NCBI): domain Eukaryota; kingdom Metazoa; phylum Chordata; class Actinopteri; order Cyprinodontiformes; family Nothobranchiidae; genus Nothobranchius; species Nothobranchius furzeri. The sequence continues at coordinate 33,287,608 of NC_091746.1, forward strand.
TTGACTCAGACCAGTTCAGCCCATCTGGACTTTTGGAACAATCGGATAAATCGGGTTGGAGCACAATCAAGGATCAGGTGTTGGTCCTGAGTGTCTGCAACCATGATGCAGTTGATGTTCAGTTTTATTGCTCATCAGTTACAAAATCGTTTCAATTACAACCTGAAGAACCTGGTTCTGATCCACAGGGAAACTCCATTTTTATGACTTTCTGTTTTTCTAATAACTCATTTCCTTTTTCTCAGCTGTGTGTAAATGCTTTTAATTTCTGTGGTTCCAGTTCAGACCTGTTTTCGCTCTTATAAACACAACTAGACACACACCAGTTTCAACTGTGACCTGACCTGTCCTGAGCATGAATGCAGCAATAAACTAAAACTAACACCAAGTAAATGATAACTAGCCTGTATTTGTAAAGCGCATTCTGAGGATTATACAACCCCCCAAGCCACTTCACAACACAATCAGTCATTCACACACACATTCACACACTGGTGGGGATGAGCTACAATGTAGCCACAGCTGTCCTGGGGCATACTGATGGAAGTGAGACTGCCTATCACCTGAGCCACCGATCCCTCCGACCACCACCTGCAGGCAAATTGGGTGAAGTTTCTTGCCCAAGGACACAACTGCAGCATTCTTTGGTGGGATTTGGGATCGAACCTACAACCTTCCAGTTACTGGACAACTCGCTCTACCTCCTGAGCTACTGCTGCCCAAGACAAGAAGACACCACCACATGCTAGTGGTGGTCGTAAGAACTGGTGGCGCCAGTGCTCGGCAGCCTCGCTTCTGTCAGTGAGCACCAGGGCAACCGTGGCGCTATTGTAGCTTATCAACATCATGTGTGATTGTGTGATTGTGTGTGTGTGTGTGTGTGTGTGTGTGTGTGTGTGTGTGAGGACCCTAGAAGGAGCTATATTAAATACAGACCATTGACCATTCTAGTTTTGGTGAAAAACAATTTCCCGTTGTCAGGAGCCATCATGTCGGCTTTTAGGAAACCAGTCTGCATGGTGGTGCAGTTGGTTGTGTGGTGGCCCAGTAGGAACTCATCCTCACACCCAAGACAGACAATATAAAACACAGTGGGACGCAAAAGTTTGGTGAGCCTTGTTAATCTTCATGATTTTTCTGTATAAATCGTTCGTTAAGATAAAAATGTCAGTTAAATATATCATATAGGAGACACACAGTGATATTTAAGAAGTAAAACAAAGTTTATAGGATTTACAGAAAGTGTAATATTTGTTTGAACAAAACTAGGCCGGTGCATAAATCTGGGCTCTGTTGTCATTTTATTGATTCCAAAACATTTAGAACTAATTATTGGAATTCAAAATTGGTTTGGTAAGCTCAGTGACCCTTGACCTCCATAAACAGGTGAATCTAATCATAAGAAAGAGTATTTAAGGGGCCAGTTGTAAGTTTCCCTCCTCTTTAATGTGCCCTGAAGAGCAGCAACATGGGGCCTCACAACAACTCTCACATGAGCTGAAAACAAAGATTGTTCACCATCATGGTTTAGGGGAAGGATACAGAAAGCTGTCTCAGAGATTTCAGCTTCTGTTTCCACAGTTAGGAACATACTGAGGAACTGGAAGACCACAGGCTCAGTTCTAGTTAATGCTCCAACATCTGGGATAAACAGAAGTGAAGAATGATGAGAACAGTCAGAGTCCACCCACAGACCAGCACCAAAGACCTACAACATCATCTTGCTGCAGATGGAGTCACTGTGCATCGTTCACCTATTTGGTGCACTTTACACAAGGAGATGCTGCATGTGAGAGTGATGCAGAGGAAGCATTTTCTCCACCCACAGCACAAACGGAGCAGCTTGAGGTCTTGAGGCCTGCTAAAGCACATTTGGACAAGCCAGCTTCATTCTGGAATAAGGTGCTGTGGACTGATGAAACTAAAACGGAGTTATTTGGGCAAAACAAGGAACGTTATGCATGGAGGAAAAAGAACACAGCATTCCAGGAGAAACACCTGCTACCTACAGTAAAACATGGTGGTGGTTCCATCATGTTGTGGGCTGTGCGGCTAGTGCAGGGACTGGGAGTCTTGTTGAAGTTGAGGGATGCATGCATTCCACTCATCATCAGCAGATTCTGGAGACCAATGTCCAGGAATCAGTGACAAAGCTGAAGCTTCACCGGGGCCAGATCTTTCAACAAGACAACAACCCTAAACACTGCACAACATCTACTAAGACGTCCACGCAGAGGAACAAGTAGAACGTTCTGGAATGGCCATCTCCGTCCCTAGACCTGAATGTTATTGAACATTTGTGGTGTGAGTTAGAGAGCTGTCCATGCTCAGAAACCATCAGACCTGAATGAACTAGAGATGTTTTGTAAAGAAGAATGGTCCAGAATACCTTCAGCCACAATCCAGACTCTCATTGGAAGCTGTAGGAAGTGTTTAGAGGCTGTTATTCCTGCAAAAGGAGGATCTATGATATTTAGTTCATTTATTTTTGTGGTGCCCAAATCTATGTACCTGCCTAATTTTGTTTAAACAATTATTACACTTTCTGTAAATCCTATAAACTTTGTTTCACTTCTCAAACATCACTGCATGTGTCTCCTACATAATATATTAACAAAAAACATGTATCGTAACAACCAACGATTGATACAGGAAAATCATGAAGATTAACAAGGCTACTGTTCAACCACAGTGGGATGGAGCTTTACCTGAGCTGGAGAGGTGTGTGTGTGTGTGTCAGATTTAATTCTGTGTTGTCCACGCGTCCCTCCGTACCTGCTGGTGGTGGTCGGAGGGGCATGTGGTATCGATTGTGTGTCAGCCTCACCTCTGTCTGTGTGCCTTTAGGCAGCGTGGCTAAAAGCACTGTATGTGTGTCATTATTGTAATTACCATTGTTATTATTACATCCACATGTTCCCTATAACTCTACATTCAATATCTCTCTTTAGCCCTTTGTCCGTGTGTTATATTACTCTAAAAACTGATTTCTATAAGAAAAGAAAGAAACAAAATGATCTTTTATATGGCACCTCTCAAGATGAATATCACAAGGTGCTTGCTTCACAAGAACAAAAAATGTAATACAAAAAGATATATTCCCCTATGTCCTTATGTGTGTCCAGGTTTATTCTGGTTTCATGTTTAAAACATGTTGAATTTCTGTGAAGCTTTTGTAGATAATTGTGTATTTTGTGTGTGTGTGTGTGTGTGTGTGTGTGTGTGTGCGTGTGAGTGCATGCGTGTGTGCGTGTGTGTGTGTGTGCGTGCGTGTGTGTGTGTGTGTGTATGTGTGTGTGTAAACTCAGAGGTCAACGGTCACTTTGCCTGAAGCAAACAATGTGTGTTTATTGTGAAACATCCCTTCCTTCTTTCTTTTGAGTCATCATTTTTCTTCTTTTTAGAAAAATGCTCAGTCATGGTGGACTCACAAACATCATTTCCTGTCTTACTGTTTCCAACCTGTTACTTCAGGTTGGTGAAATCCACTAACGTCACAACATCAGCCTGCCAAGGACCAAAAGCTGAACTGCAGGAGTCACATGATTCACTTAAAACCCACTAAAGAAAATCAAAAGTTGATTTTTGAATTGAAGACTAACTCCAAGCAAGCTAAGTCTAGAGGACCATGCTCAATGGTTACCCTGACAATCATCTACTGATGGGTTGAACGTATCTAACCTTTAGTAACGATTCATAAATCATATTTTAACTGCATCACTGTTACTTGTACCAGACAGTCAGATCCAAACTTTCTTCATAAGAAGATGAAGTAACTCTTGCTGTCATGTCTAATCCATCTGAACTCATCAGTCTAACCTCATCTGAAATCTCTGGATGACTGAGGCCTAAAACTACCGTCAGACTCAGGTCTTAACAATTGCTGCCAATCCTGAAGCACCATTAGCTTGCTGACCTTTAACCCCTTCCCTGATCTACAGTTCCCTGGGACAACCCACTTGCTGGGACTTCTGTGGGACAGAGGACATCTGCAGACTTTATCAGGAACTCTGTTCTCGTCTCTTGATGACGAACATCAATGGAGCTCTGAGTTGATGACAAATTAATTAACAATCATAAATTGGTGATGATTTCTTCTACATTCATCCCAGTTCATTTAGACGACAATATTTTAAATTAATATTTTGTTTATTTGTCCATAAAACTAAGTGTAGGTCGTAGTATAATTTTGCCTGATATTGTCCATAAATCATCTTTATTATTTTTATATCACTTCCACATCCGTTACCAGATTATTGATGTACTCCATCATTTAATTGTGTTCTTGTATTAACATACATGTTTGGAATAATCAGCTGAATCCAGTTCTCTGAGTCTGAGACTCCACATGCTGCTGAGAGAAGCAAGGTTACTCTATAAGCATGAGGGATGAATTGTTTGATTCATAACTGATTAGTTATTGCGGGGATGTTGTTTCTGCATGTCCTAAATGAAAGCTTAATAGGTAATATTCGTTATTTAACATAAGCATCGTCTACTGGGTCTAATGAAATGTTGAAACTGTTCTAGACCCAAAGGTCAGAGTCAGAAAGACTGAATTCTATGGAAGAAGCAGAAACACCAGGAGAATGAACCCTTCAGACCTGAGACAGCTGCAGCAGAATGGACCAGAACATGTGAACCGCTTGTCAGTGACTAGTGACAAGTCCAACTGTGGGTTACAGAAACACCCACTAAACTCATTACATCAAAGGTTCCATTATTTTAGTTTAGACCAGTTTCATTAAGTTTTCATTCTGTCACTCCACAATGCAAAGGCTTGGTCTGATTTTTATCAGCTGATTTTCGCTATATTTCAAACAAATTTTTAATTTAGTTAGTTTCAATTCAAAGACTAGCTATACCTATTATATTATATTATATTATATTATATTATGTTATATTATATTATATTATATTATATTATATTATGTTATATTATATTATGTTATATTATATTATATTATATTATATTATATTATATTATATTATGTTATATTATATTATATTATGTTATATTATATTATATTTTGTCACATATACAAGATACAAGACTCTCTGAAGCTTGCATTTGCTGTTTTATTTATTTATTTATTTATTTATTTGTTTTATTATTTTATTTATTGCTGTTCTTTCCTTGTCTTATTCGTGCTGTTTCATTCTTTAGCCATTGGCTTTTAGGTTTTATATAATATCTTTGATCGTAACCTCTATTGTGTGTCCTATTATTATTTTCTTTCATGTGAAGCACTTAGGTCCGTGTCCGGTTTCACTCCACTGTTCTGTCGGTTCTTGTTCGTTTTAACTGGTTTCATCGTCAGCAAGAAACTAATTAAACTCTTTAAACTCAGGTGTGCCGTCACGTGATTTGACAGCCAAGCCCCTAAACGACGCGTCCCACATTTCCAAGGACCTGGTTCCGATCCTGAATCACTCAGACTTTCAGAGACTTCGTAACTCCGGGTTTACGGTATGACTCCGGTGACTGTCAATGGAAAACCCCGGAAGCCAGAACGCTCATAAAAGTTCCAAACGGACACAAATGGAAGCTGAAACAGAAGCTCCAGAACTGCACGGGACGCAAGCACCGATTCACCGACACGCACGGCCGCCCTGACAGACATGGACACCGCCACAGGTAGGAGCACACCTGAAGCGGCAGAGGGGACACAGAGAGTCTGGGGGCCACAGGAAGACCCCGGCTCTAGGGGCGGGGTGTCATGAGTTCCTGGAGCCAAAGCAGGACAAAGTGAATTGATAAAACAAACATTTTAGAGTTATTGATCACTGATGGGCTAATCCTAATCTCTGATTGGTTATGAATTACCTCTAAATGTTACTCATTGACTGGTTGACACTTGTCACTGGTGATAAACACTAATTTAATTATGTTCACTGATTGGATAATACCAATCTCTAATGTGACAGTACTAACCAGTAATTGATCAATACTAATTTGGTAATAAAAATATCTATTTTTTCATATTAATCACAAGTTCTTTTTATTAATCAGCAATTTATTAGTAATAAAAGATTAATAAATGATGGGTAATACTGAATGATTAATACTTTTTTACTAATTGGTTATTAACTGGTTAACGCTAATGACTGGATAATAATAACCTCTTATTTGATGATTCTAATAACTAATGACTTCATATTAATAGTAAATTGGGGTGATGTTTCTTCTGATCACTAGCTAATACTAATCACTGATTGGTTCATGTTAGTCACATATTGGTTGGTATTAACCAATGATCTTAAATGACCTGATGTTTGATGTGGGTTCTTCTTTAATGTATGTGATCTTTTTCACTTTCAACAGTGTTCCTGTTTCTGGATCATCTCATGGCCTAACTTATAATCTCTTTTTTATTTCCCAGTTGTCTTCCTGATGAACTGCTTCCTGTTTGCATCTTTGATCCAATCATCTCCAGTCCCTGCATCTGGCCTCCCACATTCCTTCGTGGAGACGGTCTCTCAGGCCAACACAATCGTTGAGAAGATCCTGAACAACCTTCATGCAGTGCACAGTGCTACTGTCAGCATCCAAGTAAAGACATTTTGATTGGCTGCTCTTACCTGGCTGCTTCTTCTTCTTCTTCTTCTTCTTCTTCTTCTTCTTCTTCTTCTTCTTCTTCATGATGTAATAACACTTCCGTCTGATCTTTCTCAGGGTCTCAGCCTGGACTCATCCCCTCAGACGTCCCATTTTCAGATGATGGAGATGTCCATGGGAATACCTGCCTCCCCTGTCCTCAAAATACTTTCTGAACTCTTCACCCTGGTCAGTCTGCAGAGTGTTAGGGGGTGTCATGGGGTCATGGTGGTGTTGGGAGTGTTCTTGTGAGACCTTTTTTGTTCCTTGGGTTGTTTATGCGGTGACCCAGAGGTTTGAGTGTCTTGGAAATGATGACTCAAGATAGTTTCTATACGGTGATGCTTGAGAAAGTCATCTTGACTTCTGTGGAAGTCTGAAGGTCTTCTCATGGTCTTCTGTTATACAAAGAGTTAATCTAAGGTTGTGTTTGAGTGTGGGTTAGAATGGTTCTTGGTGGTTCTGATCCAGTTCTTACTCTGACTGTACCACCAGAACAGGTGCTGAAGGGTGTGTGTCTGTGCATCTCTCCCTGTAGGACATGTGTGTGAGTCGGATGTCAGCGGGCATACAGATGTATGAGAACATTCTGGAGCTTCTGTCTCAAAGCCTGAGTGGTCTAGAGGATGTCAGAACGGATCTACGAGACCTGCTAACCCACATCAACAAGGTGAAGCTCTGACTCTCATGGTGTGTGTTCATTGGTCATGTGACCTGAACATGTGATTGGCTAAAGACTCTCTTTGTGTTTCAGCTGAAGGAGGTGGCTGATGTCCCTGACGACGGGTTGGATCAGAACCCTAGTTTGGACCTGGCCTCTCAGCTCCAGGACAGCTACAGAGTCCAGGTGGCAGTCCACTTAACTCTGACCCAGCTGCGCTCCTTCTGTTACGACCTGATCCGAACCTTCAGAGTCCTGTCCACCTACAGACCATAAGCCCCGATCACTAGGACACACGGGACTGACCCAAAGACCTGCAGGATCTCTGACTGGGTCAAAGCAGGACCAAATGGATCAGGCACCAGTTATTGATTGTCTCTCATGTTGCTTCATCAGCGAAATGCAACAAATTCCCAGCAGCTGTTAGAAGTTCTAACATGATGAATGGATCAGAGGTCCTGACGAAGTTGGGGTCTGTTCTCTAGTGACTCTGTGTGAACAGATCTTCACCGTGACCTTTTACTGAACCAGACAGAGAAGAACAGCAGCTCAGACACCAGGACCAGGGTTCTGATCACTTATTTTCTGCACCAGAGCCACCCAAATGGTGTGTGGGAGTTCCAGCCCACTGAGCTGCGCTATCAATGGGGAATTAACAGGAATGTGACAGCAGCTGATTTTCCAACTAGCAGGTCCAGACCTGCTTGGTGAGCAGCAGAACAGCGCCTGCTGCTCCTTCTCTGGTTCAGACCTGGAACCCGATGGAATATAATCTGCAATCAAAACCTCCTGGAACACTTTCACGTCTTCATATTTAATCGTCATTATCAACATTTCACTTGGATTATTTTAATTATCAATACATTTGTTCTGCTTAAAATCAGTTTAGGTTTTACAGAAAGACAAGCTGGTGGAAAACAAACCCAGTGATAAAGCGTTCACACACATCATTTCCTGTTGCTGTTCTACAGTACAAGGTTCTTTTCTGGAGATAAAAGCTAAATCCTCTGTTTCGGTTAAAAGCTGCAGGGAATGAGATTATCATGATGTCGTTTAGTTTTTGTCTCATCCATCAGTTTGAATCATGTGATGTTTATTGAACAGGCTTAATTTGATAATTTATTATCTGCAGATTATTTATTATTTTTATTTATTGGTTGTATTTATTGATTATTTATTGTATTTATTTATTTGTCTATTGTTCTTGTGAGGGTGTTGATCTGAAAAAGGGATAAAATGTAGGGTTAAAGGTGAGCATGAGAGAGAGGACATTAAGGAATCTCAGGGGTTTAGTAGCTATGGTGACGATGACATCACAGCTTGACCCGGTTGAGAGGCAGAACTGAAACAATGAAGTGGCTTCGGTTCAAATAAGTGAATAAAAAGGTTATAAAAATACTTGAAATGTGTTTCAAATGAAGTGTTTTCATGTTTTGGCTTTTTAAACGATGACAGAAATTTATTTGTTATATACAAAAAATACAGTTTTATTCTTGTATTTGTTTTTCACTTGTTAATTAATAAATATAAAAGTTTATCTCACTCTTACTTCAACACTTGTAGTTCTACCAGAAGCCTGGGAACCTGGAAGAGCTTCATGGTATCTTAGCTGTTCTAAAAACCAAGCTCATCTGGACAGATGTCTCCATGGTGGTCCCTCCAATCTGTTGGAGTCACTTTCCCAGTTTGGGGGTCACAGCCCAGAGGCTTTGACTTTCCACAAATTCTCAGTTTCAGTCCTTGACACTTTTGCAGCTTCATAGATTAATTCATCCTGATGACATTTTTATATCAACCTTTATTATCACTGCCTTGCTGTCAACCACCATAATGCCCGATTGTTTAACGGGCTGCGGCGGTCTATCGCGAGACTTGGAAGGTCCTTCCTGTATGTCTGCCTCCTCTCACCACACTGGAATACCTCGCCTGTCAACTATTCGGCCCGACCCCCACACAATCATTGCCACAATCTATTTTCCTCTGTTTTTAAATTAATTTTTGGCTCTTCTCACCCATCTCTCCACTCTCTCTCCGAATGTAATTTTACTAGGTGATTTTAATATTCATATGGACAATACGGCTCTCCCCCTCACCAAAGCTTTCTCCTCATCTTTGGACAGTTTCAGTTTTCATTGATATGCCAATTATCCCACTCACATTAAAGGTCACACCCTGGATTTAATCTGCTGCTCCGGCCTGACCCCTTCCAACTGTACAGCTGATCAGCTCTCTTTCACGGACCACTTCCTCATCTCATTTTCACTTCCCCTCTGTCTCTCCATCATCAAGTCAACCCGTTTCATTTCATTGCGTAATATCAAGGACATTAATCTAATCTCCCTTTCCTCCAGCATTACCACCCTGACCCCAGATTTATCCTCTAGTCTCGACGATCTTGTCGCTCAATACAATAATGGTCTGTGTAATGTCCAGCAATGGTCAGCTTTTAGGTACAGTTTGACCATTCAACATCTGGTCAAAAAGGAGACACGAGACTGCATGTGTCCCCTTTAAATCAGCCTGCCTTCATCCCATCAGCTGGAGCCCAGAGCCTCTCTGAACACAGATAACGAATTGCCAACAATACTGTTCTCACCTCAAGGTCCGTCCTTATCGCCCTACAGGATTCTTCATGCCTAACACTTGCAGCTCGGATCAGTTGCTAAATCAAAGAATGATTTCCTAAATTAAATATGAAATTCTACAACTTATAAGCTAGATAATCATTAAACGTTTGTTTATTGCTACTTATAATAACTATAATATAATGAAATGTTTCAATAATCTGTGCTCAATGATTGAAGTTGGAAATGAATGTTATGTTGTGATCACAGTGATTGAAATGTTTCAGCATGTTTACCTGACAAGGTCATCACCACTTGCACTCACACAAGAACAAAGTAAGGTTAAGTTAAAGTTCGGGGCAGCAGTGGCTCAGGTGGTAGAGCGGGTTGCGTCATGATCGGAGGGTCATGGGTTCGATTCCAGCTCCTGCCAGGGGTATCCTGCTGTTGTGTCCTTGGGCAAAACACTTCACCCAACTTGCCTGTGTTAGTTGTGGTCAGAGGGGCCGACGGCACAAAATGGCAGCCTCGCCTCTGTCAGACCTCCCCAGGGCGGCTGTGGCTACAAGTAGCTTACCATCACTAGCAGTGTGTGACTGTGAGAGTGTGTGAAAGCGTCTTTGGGGGTCTTGAAAAGCGCTATATAAGTTCAATGCATTATTATTATTATTATTATTATTATTAGTAGTAGTAGTAGTATTAAACTCATGACACATAAATAGTCCTTTACCCCAGATCAGAGCCTCCAGATCAAAGAAGGCGTGTTTCTGAGATTTTTGGTAATATTCCTCAAACTTGTCAACCTCTGGTTGGCTACACAAATCATAACATGAGAACATTAAAACCAGATCACTCTGGTGATTCATCAGTTCTTGAGTAAAGCTTCAGACCGGCCATCTGAAGCAAAACCCTCTTTAACCCATCAAAGCTTTAAACACGTCGTCAAAACCTTTTTGCACCTGTAAAGCTGACACAGCAAACAGTTCCTGCAGAATGAACTGATCTTGTTCTGACTCCTTAAAGAGTCCCAGGCGCGCGGTTCCATCAATCTGTCATGACCCGAGACATCTGAGGACTGAAGAGTCAGTGCCACGGTATTCAACAGCCCTTCGGTGCTGAGGTCATCCTACCTCTGACCTTCGGATCCACCAAGAGGGTCTCCAGAACGGGTGAAGTAGACACACATTTAGCGTCTGATGTGCTTTTGATAATAAACAACATCATAGCTTAACGCAAACCAAATTCTTTTGCATCCAGAACTCAGCTCTCCTAGATACGGAAGTTCTGACTAACATCACATTCACACATAGGCTTCATACACCACATCTAGTTCCATCCATCACAGTAAATGTTAGTTAACCTGTCATGTGTTAATTGTTTATAAAATAAATTCTTACTTTCAAAGTGTGTACAATCCCTTGATAAATAAAGAATCCTAGACTCTTCTGATTAAACACCGTAAAGACCAAGCAGATTGATATTCTATATTTAGATATCACAGCTTATTGGTCATAAGTAGAGGTAATATATATTGGGCTCTTAAAGCACTCAATTTACCAAACCCTACGTCTGGCTTCCATCCTCAATTCATTTGCTCCTATCAAATCCCCTTCTGTCTATTTCACTCGGTCTGCTCTATACTCCTTGAAAGCCACAAACTGAAGGCTTGAAAGACTTTACAAGAAACCCATTCTCACCATCCATAAAGACTTGTATTCCACTCAGATTTCTCTCTACAAGGACTCCATCTCTCACGCCAAATCACAGTATTACTCTGGTCTCATCTGCTCCAACTCCAGCAGTACTAAAACATTATTTTCCATAATGAACAGCATCTTTCAGCCTCCTGACCCATCCATCTTTATTCTTCAGAAACCTATAACTCTCTCCTTCAGTTTTTCAATTTCCGATTTTCCCGATTTCTTCAAACCCTCCATTCAGTTCTCTTCCTTTAAACTTCCCCATTCCTCAGAACTATCACATCTCATTACTAAGTTCAAACCTTCTACCTGTCAGCTAGATCCCCTTCCAACAGTTTTATGGCTGATTCATGCTTCTCCGTCAGCTCTGCAAGGGACAGACACCCACGGACTGACGGAAGCTTTTGCTCTCATACTTATCTGTCTCCAGGGGAGTGTTGCAAAGCAATTCCCCGGCAGGACAACAGAGGGCGTATATAAGTGACTTTTTAACACGGACAAATTTGTCTCTCATTCTCCTCCACCTCTTCATGAGCTCGCCACCTCTAAACCCACGTTTCCTGTCAGGTGGTAGAGTGGGTTGCCTCATGATCGGAGGGTCATGGGTTTGATTCCAGCTCCCGCCAGGGATATCTTGCTGTTGTGTCCTTGGGCAAGACACTTCAACCAACTTGCCTGTGTTAGTGGTGGTCAGAGGGGCCGACGGCGCCAAATGGCAGCCTCGCCTCTGTCAGACCTCCCCAGGGCGGCTGTGGCTACAAGTAGCTTACCATTACTAGCAGTGTGTGAATGTGAGAGTGTGTGAAAGCGTCTTTGGGTGTCTAGAAAAGTGCTATATAAGTTCAATGCATTATTATTATTATTATTATTATTATTATTATTATTTTCATCCACAAATAAAATACTTGCTGCGTACCTTTTCACTCATCCAGTCACGGGGGAATTAAACGTTCTTATTTTAGAGTTTTTTCACGAGGTATTCTTCAAGCTTCTCCGTGTCTGCCACTAGTTATGCTCGGCTCTGTTTATGTTTTTGAGGACGCAATGGCAGCGGTGTAGACGACAGCGGTGCTCTGACCAATCACAAGCTTGCGTTCTCTGTCTCATTCGACGGATGTTTAAAAAAGTGGCTCGACTCCGTATGTACTTGCGTGCCTGCCGGGGCCCTGTGCAAGGACGGATAATGGCGCTGCGTGTCTCTGCACTGATGCAGACGGAGAAGCATGAATCAGCCTTTAGTTAAGTCCTGCCCCTGCTCCCTTTTATAACAGCCATTATTCATTACTCACTATCACCTGGAACAGTCCCCTACCCTCTTCAAATCTGCTTCAGTCAGTCCAATACTGAAAAAACGTGGTTCAGATCCAAATGATTTAAATAATCTCCATCCCATTTCCCATCTCCCCTTCTTTTCCAAAATTCTAAAGAAAACCGTTGCATCTCAGCTCCACTCCCATCTCACCCGCAATAACCCGCAGTCTGGCTTCCATCCCCACCACAGCACAGAAACAGCTCCCATTAAAATCACCAACGACCTACTCATTGTTGCTGATTCTGGTGTGATCTCCATTCTCATTCTCCTCGATCTGAGTGCAGCCTTCAACACCATTTCTCATCCCATCCTCCTCAATAGACTCTCTTCCTTAAGTATCACTCACACACCCCTCCGCTGGTTTCACTCTTACCTTCCTGGCCGCACTCAGTTCATCCAATTAAAATCCTTCTCCTCAAAACCCTCCCCAGTCAAGTCAGGCGTGCCCCAGGACTCTGTCCTGGGGCCCCTCCTCTTCCTAATCTATCTCCTCCCTCTTAGCAATGTCTTCCGCAAAATTAGTATCCAGTTTCACTGCTTTGCGAATGACACCCAGCTCTACATTTCCAGTAAACCTAACTCCACTTTCCCACCCTCCTCCCTTACCCTCTGCCTCTCAGAAATCTTGGTTTGCCTCTATTTTCCTCAAACTCAACGGCAATAAAACTGAACTTCTTCTTGTTGGTATCAAATCCACCATCTCCAAATTTGACAGCTTTTCTCTAAACTATTGACAGCACCACAGTCTTCTCCTCACCTCAGTTTAAGAGTCTGGGTGTCATCCTCGACAGCTCACTTTCTTTTCATGCTCACATCAATAACATAACTAGGTCAGCCTATAGAGCTCCGGACCCCACGTGACTCTCAGTTAGTAGACGCCATATTGGCAGGTAAAAGAAGCTAAACAAACACGGATCTTAACCATGAACGTGAACGGGATCAGCTTGGATTTTACTTCGTCGGAGTTTACTTCACACTTTAAAACCAAAGAAATCGTTTTATTTAGTCAGAAATTAAATAGACTAAACATCTCCGACCCTTACCGTGCCCCTGGGATACCTTTTAAAAACGCCAGAAGCTGTCGGAGCGGAGCTGGCTCAGGCGGCTGGGGAGAGGGAAGTCTGGGACTCTCGACGCTACTGCCCGCTCCGACGCCAGAAGCTGTCGGAGCGGACTTCTTACCGGACCTGGCCGGGGAACCCCTTGGGATTTCCCCGGAGGAGCTGGCTCAGGCGGCTGGGGAGAGGGAAGTCTGGGACTCTCGACGCTACTGCCCCCGTAACCCGACTCCGGATACGCGGATGAAAATGGATGGACAAATAACAGATTTACATGTAAGTAGTTTAAATAGAGTGCTGTGCTGTTTGAATGTATAAACTGAACGCCAAGTGAAATCACTAGTTTGATTGTTTTCCGTGAATAAAATAAATATGTTAGGCAGGAGCGTCTCAGGATCTGTCTGAGATCTGTCTCGGTGAGACAGATAATAGCAATCCAAAGTGCTTTTTATGTGTGATCTGACAATTGATCAACCATTGCTTAAAAATTAAATACAGCTTAGCCGGTTAATTGCTGTGATCATAAAACACGTAAACGGCAGCACGCAGAAATCACGAGGCAACGTTTTACGTGATGTTTACTTGTTGCTATGAGTAATAAGATGGAAAAAGCCACGCCAAAATAAGTTTAGGAAGCCCACTAAGAATCGTAGTAAAAGCATTTAAAATAAATACCATACACAGTTGAGGAAACGTTGGTTTAAGTACCTGATATGAAGCGGTCGCTGCATAAGCGAAAACCTTTACTCTCGGGATCCCACAGCTTCATTTTAGCCCGGTCAATAGCGCGTTTTATTACAATGATCCAACGTTTGCGGCGCTCTGGATCTTGGGGAATCCTGTAGATGGCTCATTCCTTGTGCCGTCCGTGTCTGTTCTGCATCCTGGGGCACAACAGGAATCTACCATATTTCCTGTCTGATTGAGTTTTCTGACAATAACAAATAGTCCAGCTGCCGGCTTCTACCTGCCAATATGGCGCCGTTTCGATTTGAACTGTTGCATGCCGGGAGAAGTGACGTCAACTCCCGGAGCTCTATTTCCATCTTTGATCCATAAACCATCTCGGCCCCTCCCTTACCCCTCACACTGCCGCCATTCTTGTCCACAGTCTTGTCAGCTCCTGTCTCGATTACTGCAGTTCACTTCTTTTTGTCTCCCTTACAAACTCCTTCATAAACTTCAACTGGTCCAGAACTCAGCAGCCCGTATTATCACCAGAACACCTTCCTTTCACCACATTACCCCAGTACTCCAGCAGCTTCACTGGTTTCCAGTTAAATTCAGGTTCATCTTCAAGATTCTTCTCCATACCTTCAAAGCCATCCACAACCTCTCTCCTCCATATATTTCATACCTTATAAGTATTACCACACCCTCCCGTTCCCTCAGATCTTCTTCTTCCCTCCATCTTGCTCTTCCTTCTGCCCGTTTCACTACCATGGGGAGCAGAGCTTTCAGGCGCTCTGCTCCCCGTCTCTGGAACTCACTCCCCCCAGACATCAGAAATATTGACAGTTTCACCCTCTTCAAATCCAGACTCAGGACACACCTATTCAAATCTGCCTATGACCCCTGATTTTATTTAAATTGTTTTATTTTCTATGTTCTTTTCTTTGTGTTTTATTGTTGTTTTAATATTTTTTACTGAATGTATTTTTCCTGTCAAGTGGCCTTGGGTGTCCTGAAAGGCGCTTTTAAATAAAATGTATTATTATTATTATTATTATTATTATTATTATTATTATTATTATTATTATTATTATTGTAACCATCACCTGGATTTGGAAAACCCGCAGTATCTTAGCCCTGTCATCATGGTGAATATCTAACCTTTTGGAGCCTTTAGTCCATATACAGATGTTTGGCTGTCCTATCCCACCTCCTGTTTCTGTTGCCCCATGCATGCTTTGTTATTTTATGTTGGTTGGTCTCAGGGGCACTGTTAGTCTGCATCTAAGGTGCATTGGTTTTCTGCTGAGGGCTTGTTCTTGTGGTGCTGTATAGCCACTGATAAGATTGCTACAGATCAGCCACTTTATCCATCTGCCTGTGGCACAGTCCATGAATAGCCTAATCTATCCATCATGGTTCCTTTTGGTCCGTCTCATCTACAACGGGTTCCCACAGCCTGGGACACCACTGGGGTTTTTCTGACCAGTACTTCAGGTTGTTTCATCCTGTAACAATGCCACACCTAAAAGTTTATTTCCTTTGCATTTCTCAAGATTCTTTCATGATGTTTCACAACATAAACCGAATCATTTCCTGCTTCCTGTCACAAAGAAACATTACCATCAGAGTGTGAATGGGTTAATGATTGACTTAGTCTAAAACCGGATGCAAATGCATACCACTACACATGAGTCTGATGTGTTCCTGTGTGATGAAAATATTACCTACCCACCTACCTGATCATCTGTCCACACACACACACACACACACACACACACACACACACACACACACACACACACACACACACACACACACACACATTTTGGAGAACTAACCACAGATCTTATATATATATATATATATATATATATATATATATATATATATATATATATATATATATATATATATATATATATATTCTATTACATCACTCTGCTGATTGTCTTGGCCCATCCCTCTTCCTCTCCTTCCATCCAATCATTTCCCCCTCACCCCCACCCTGGCTGTCCTTGGGCTGCTGTTTCAGGTGGAGGATGCAGTATTATGCTGAGTCGCGATGAAACAGCATTCAGTCTTTGCTCGTCAGCAGGCACCTCTCAGCCAAGCCTGAGACAAAACAACATTACCCAGAATTCCCTGCAGCAGCCATTTACTGTCTCCTGCTCTGAGCACAGCCCCGTGGAACTCAGGGAGTTACAGTCCACAACCATCAGCTGCTGCTAGAGTCAGAAGGAGGAGAGGGTGACGTGCCATGACAACAGTCAGAGGGAGACACACGGAGAGGTGAGCATCATCTGATTTGTTTATCTGCTGTTTGTCCTTCTGTTCTGCTGTTCTACTGGCCTTCTGTACTGGTAACTGTCTCATCTCATCTTCATCCCCCATGTTTCTGACTGCGTAATTCTGCTGGAGTGGAGAGAGAGAGAGAGAGAGAGAGAGAGAGAGAGAGAGAGAGAGAGAGAGAGAGAGAGAGAGAGAGAGAGAGAGAGAGAGAGAGAGAGAGAGAGAGAGAGAGAGAGAGGGAGAGAGAGAGAGCATCTTTACCCAGTTGCTAACAGCTTTGAATTGAATTGAATTTTACGTCCCTCAGCTCTACTAAGAGTATGATGGTTAAGGAGGGAGTAAAGAAAATGAATTGTGAAAAGAACCAACCAAATTCAGGGCCAGATTAAGACTTCGTTGTACCCTGGGCAACAATTTTTCAAGGGCCCCATCATCACAACCCAAGGATCACCATAAAATGGTCACATACAGAATATTTACTGAAATATGCAGTAAATATACTCAATACTTGAATGCCTAACATCACGTAACCTGCTCAGGGTAACCTTTGGCCCACCTCGTGTGGACTGACCAATGAGGAGAGGGTCTTAACTTGAGGCCCTCTCTTCATTGGTCAGTCTGCATGAGACTGACTCGCAACACATTCTCACTCCCAGTGTGTCAAAAACAAACGCTTGGTCAGCCACCCTCCACGTCAGACCCCTGACGCCAAAAGTGCCCTTTTTCGTTACTTGTGTGAGAAAAGGGTTTTTTCCCTTTTGTGACTGCAGATCCCAATGCAGCGTAAAACTGACGTGATGAGATATCCGCTGATGCGGCACCGAACCAGCTCATTTAACCGCACCTAAACCTTAAAGTTTCACTATTTATAACCTTCCCCTCTCCCTCTTCCTAACCTTAACCCTCTTGCTACCTAAAACGTTACTCTCACTGTGATCAAGCGTTTGTTTCCCATGCATTCTGACTCTGACAGTCAGAGTCTGACTGTGATTTTTCGTATTTGCTGCCCAAGGGGAACGTTAGGACATACCATCTGGCGAGGAGGAGGTTACAAACACCCTCTACTTTTAACCTCCATCGTGGTAGTTGAAACCTCCCCCTCACGTTGGCTCGGTCCAAACTCGACCAATGATGAGGCGGCTCCCGCCATTCACTTCATAGAGCCGGCTTTTAGAGCGATCGACACATCACTAACGTGTTCGCTAGCAAGATGGTTGAGGTTAGGATAGGGGTGAGGGGAAGGGTAAATAAGAGGATAAGGTTAAGGTGAGGTACAATGAGCTTGTTTGGTGCCCTGGCTGCGGACATCCCATCGTGTCAGTGTAACGCTGCATTGGGATCTGCAGTCAAAGAAGGGAAAAATCCCTTTTCGCACATAAATAATGAAAAAGGGCACTTTTGGCGTCAGGGATCTGACGTGGAGGGTGGCTGACCAAGCGTTTATTTTTGACGCGCTGGAAGTGAGAATGTGTTGCTCAACCGCTCTCAACTGACGTTCAGTCATAGGCAGCAAAGCGTCTCTGTGCAGCGAAAAAGCCCGGGTGGACAGTTTGTTTAATGTAGGGTGATCATATTTCCATTTCCAAAAAAGAGGACAGGGGATCTGTGCCTATGACGTCACACTATGGCAATGCCACACAAACCATGCTGGGACCCATTTTTTTGTAAGAACTAAATTAATATCAGATTCTGCCAATAAAAGGGCTCCAAAACAATTCATATGTAAATATTTAGCATTTTTATTGCAAAATCTCATTTTTCTGCTTTAGTGCTGCAACAAGGTTTTATTAATAAGGAATTATTATACCTTTTGTTTTACTACAGCATCTGTAAGCTTCCTGCGCACAGATTATTAAGGATGCTTGTTTCAACTGTGAGATTAGACGATAGGATCAATGGTAAAATAAGTTGTCACACACTCCATAGAAACTTTCAGAGAATCCACAAATGGTGGCTTTCAAATGGTTTTGTTACTTTTTGTAAGTTTAGAAAAGCAGTAGATGAGAAACATGTCTGATAAGTTAGTTTTTCATCTGATAATAGTAGAACATGTCAGTAATGTCTGAGGGGCTTTTATAAACACTGTATAACTAACACTACTGGAGAGGGTATGAATTACACAGAGGCCTCTGGGGAGCCCAGTTATGGGGGGGGGGGGGGGGTCCATTTTGCCTTGGCCCCCATAATGTCTTGAAACTGCCCTGGGTGTGTGACTGAGTTTTGAAGGTGATCTGAATTGTATCAGATGTATAAATATTACATGTGTATAACTTATTGTTTTATACAGGTAAAAACGTGAAGTGGAGATAAATCTACCTACATTTTACTTTGTTTTCTTGTTTTTATTTTTATTTTATTTTCCTGTCATGTCTGTCTCTCATCTTCCTGCATCTCCTTTAAACTCTCTAGAAAATCTGCTGCCTGGATTCTTACTTTTTCACCTCATCAGTTACTTTGAGCAGATCAAAGGGATCTCCTGACCGCAAAGCAGAGAGCGTGTTTCGATGCTGCATCAGTGAGGTGAAATCACCGCAGCACAGGTGATGAGCTCTGCAGTAGCAGAGCGCTTCAGGCACAAATAAGACAGAAAGTAGAGAACATGTGTGGACATGAACGATCGTGTGTTATTTATAGTTTTCTGGTTGCGCCACTTTGAGAATGGACCGTGCGCTGGAAGCAGCTGCCTGGAGCGCTGCGCAACAACGCAGCGCTGTGCCGCTCTCTATGCTCTCTGCTCAAAAGAGTCCATAAATGATGTAATACAGGTAGAACACTTTTTTCCGGCTCCCCTGGATGTGTAGGATATACAGCTCCCCCGTAATTCGATCCCTGCTCCTGGATGAAAAACTGGACATTTTCATCAATACAAGAACCCCCCGGACAGAGAGTGAAACGTGGACATGTCCGGGGAAAAGAGGATGTATGGTCACCCTAGTTTAATATAAAGCGGGAGATTACAGATACAGTACTTTGCTCGTGCTCTTGCTGCCCTGAGCCTGGGCCCTTTAGAGTTCGAAAGCCCCTGGGCAATTGCCCCGTAGCCCATATGGTTAATCTGGCCTTGACCAAATTACATCTCTTAAAAGGGAGTTTATTAAAGAAAACAGTTATATGGGCTGGAAGGAATAAATGGAATTAATACAAAAACACAAATGGTCATCCAAAACTGGAGAATAATAAGCAAAGGACCAATAACAAACAAAACGAGCTCTAATAAACACAAAGCACAAGCGCATAAGGCTGGGTGAAAACTACAACAAACACAAAACGCTTAACAAAAAGGGTGAGCCGAGTCTCTCTTTAACGAGGACGATACTAAATAGAGAAACAAATGAAGGTGTTTCACTAGAACAGATCAAAATCACTCAGGTCACCACAAGCTGCGCTAAAGTCTGCTCAAAGGAGGGAGAGAGGAGAACAAACACCTTCGTGCCTGCTCTCATCTATGTCATTATGCATTTCAAATAGTTTTACATCAAATACATCAGCAACAATTTCATCAGCAATGGCAGAATTTCACAAGCAAAAATTCTTCCTGCTGACCCAAACCAAAGCAATCGCCACTTGATCGATTCGAGAGACTTTTAGCCAATCAAATGATGCTTCTCTGATCACATGACACCAGTGAGGCGTGGACTCATTTGAGTGATGATTGTTTTGGTTTGGGTCACCAGGAGGTCACGTCATTTGTTGAATTTTTGCAGCAGAAATGTTGCCATAGATTTGCTGATGCAATGTTTACGTTGAAATTCTGCAGGTGAAATTGTAGATGACATTTTTGCTGATGTATTTTACGTTAA